>NW_019272070.1:199802-255706 GCF_002738345.1 Cucurbita maxima
TTTTTTTTTTTTTTTTTTTTTTGCCCGTCTTTATGGTTTTGTCGGACCTTAGGCAAAGCTCGTCTTTGCCAGCCAAACACAACTTATGCAGAATCTAAACTTGTTCGGTCACACACGCTACCCGTACGTGCATGTTCAATCGTCTGTGACTCTAGCCCACTTGCCTCAGCACCAACACAAGTTATCTGGCTCGAGCTTGCCTCTTCTCTAGGCCAATGTCTCTAGTGTAAAACATCACATCTCATCATCATCTCAATTTCCAACAACATGACTCGTGTATCGTAATGCTATCCCATGCTCAGAACAACTCGAGCATCTTGTCTTGCTTGAACATGTTTATTGGGACCGATCCACGTGCCGCACGTCTCATTGGGACATGTAGAACATCCTTTCATTCGAGCTCTTATTTGGGTATGAACTCTCCCATGTTCATTCATGTCATTTGTGAACTCCGTATTGAATAGCAGATAAACCAACCTCCAACACATGGGCTTGGGAGCAATGTCGGCACACCCATGTAGTCCAACATTGTAGTTGAAAGGCCCTATTAAGAAAATCATGAGATGATCTAACAACCTTATTGAAGAAAACAATCTTTAGATCTAAATTACCCAAGAACCTCAAATAACGATAAAGAATCAACCAGACGGAAAGTTTTGGAATGGATTACCTTAATGATCATGATCAAGAATAAATAAAATTCATGATTCGAATTACTCTGTCGGATAATTTGATCAGGACTACATGAATGACTCTAGCATGCAAATCTAAACACAAGAAATGGAGAGGAACAAGCTTATGGCTTAAAGAACATAATATGCAACTTTTATTTTAATATAAAAAGCCTTCATACTAAAAGTAAACCTGAATGAGTATTTACTTCCATGAATGAGTATTTATAGTCTTCCATAAAGAGTATATATAGCCTTGGAAATAACACTTAAATTAACTTATGATCAATAGAAATGGTGTAATTCTTATGTCCATCACCGATTGTAACTTAAGACCTTAAAAATAATACTCTAAAATTGAAAAATACGATAAAACTTTTCCAAATCTAAACATGTATGGTACAATCTTATTATCTACCATAAATTTTTTTGTGGCACACTTAAAACACCTTATTTCATATCACTTACCTTTTAAACTTAGAATCGGGATCCACTCTTTTACTAGGTTTTACCCAAAAGTGTTCCAACGTTTGAGGCCCTTTCTCCAAAAATTGATCTCACTCAAAATCTTGCTCAAAATTCGTTCAAAAATCCATGAATCTTCGTAAGGCACTCTCTTCAGCAAATTTAGAGCCAAGTTCAACAAGAACATCAACAAGTCAATGGTTTATCTAACAAAATATCCAATTGCAAGTTAGAAACTAATCCAAAAAGATCAATAAATCAAAGGTCGATCCAAGAAGATCACCAAGCCCGTTTGAGATCAAGTTCCAGCTATTAAGTCAACTAATATGTGAGTTACATGAATCAAGAGAGTTTTAAATCTCGCCTATCTAAATATGCTTACGACTTTGTTACACTTCATGCGAGGAATATCAAGAAGTTAACTTGTGGGCGTACGTCCGAGTTGAGCTATGCTGCAAACTTTCGATCGGTCAAGAACACAAAAACTATTGTGTAATTCAATATTGAAAAGATTATAGTAGCAATTGACAAAGATCTAGACAAAGACATTTATTAATTGACCGTAGAGCAGTCTCTTATAAGATTTAATGGAGGGTATAGGAACGTATCGAGATAAACATTAACTATAGATATTGGTGGACACCCCCTGAAGAGGAAGTTATTAGTGCAAGAATAAGTTACCACAAGTATTATTGGTAAAAATGAACTTTAAAAAAAAATATTAAAAATAATTTTTAAATATATAAACTATAATATAATATAAGAAGAATTATTGGTATAAATATAATTCGATCAACCATGTCTCAAACGCGTTGATGGACCAGATCTTTAAAACGATGATTCATATCCAATCTAGTTAGTAAAAATGAATTCAGTAATGCTAGTCAAAATTTGAGTTTGATTCGAACATGAATCGAGATTGGACTGCTATTTTAATGTGTTGATGTGTATGTATTGATTCCTCAACAAGCAAGTGAGGCTGATAAGTATGTTTTATAGAAAGTATTAATATTATTGTCGAACGTATTAATGTTTAAAGACTAAACTTGAGAACGAGGAACGCAATTTTTTCCTCTCTTTTTCCCTCTCTTCTTCCTTTCTTTCCTATGGCTCACCATCAAGATTTCAAGTCCTAACCCATTTCTAAAACTACGTGGACACAAAAATTTGAACTACTAAATCGCTTGACAGCAAGTAATAGCTAAATTATCGATTCCACCCATGAAGTTAGATGAACTTTTTACTCAATTATTTAGGAACTACATGTTAAGTACGAATAACATCAATAATGGGTATTATTGTGGGTTGTTGTTTAATAACAATACTACTTGTGATATAGCAGAGAAAGGAGACGTGAATAACAAAATCAAATCCGATTAAGATAGTGGATAAGGGTCTGTAATCTTAAGCGATTATATTTCTATTAATTGCTACACTATGGTTACATAACGGGCTATATTCAATTCGAGTCTTAAAGCTTAAATTGTCCACTACGACCAATTAATTTGTGTTTTTTTGGAAACTTAACGAAGGAATCAAGGGCGGGTAATCTTAGGTTGGGGTGAATTGGCAGGATTTCATTATCGAGTAGTTTTAATCACATTCTTGAAAAATATGCCCTCCGCACTCTATCTTTTTTCATCATGATGCATGATAATGTACGTGAGTTATATTACGATGTATGACATACTTAATGGAAGTATGATGATTATGATGTTTTGCATCATGTTTACCTTAATATGATGGTTTTTTCCATATTAAGCATGTTGCATGAAGATGAGTGTCATATTGCATCATGTCAATAGTTTGACTTAGGACACAACCCTAAGAAAATGAAATAGGATATTAAAAAATAAATATCTAACAAGCATGTATTACTAAACGTAACAGAGAGATGAGACTAGGGGTGTGTCAGAAGAGACGTTAAGATGAGAACTAGAGGGATCTCAAGCATGTTGTGTGTATATAAGCATAGAGATACTTCCCCTATAAATGATGAGTGCGGACGCGCACAATAGAATGATGAGGGTGATCATGGTGAGCATGATACGAGGGGTTCTACTGACCTTTGGACGTCGCTATAAACAGCTAGCTTGACCAAAGAGAGTCCAAGGGGCGGATGAGTTGCCTGGAAATTCACACTCGCACGTGTAGGTCGTGTGCAGGGAAGTACTACACATCCATAGTAGTCCGGACTAGAGGCCACCCAAATATGAGATGAGATAGAGATAGGTACCTATAGCATATTTGCATGTGATTGCATTTAGCATGACCCTTATAGTGGGGTCACTTACTAAGTATCTTCGAAATAATCAAGCTGTGTGTCATCATTTTTCAGGTAAAGGCAAGGTGCCCATGTATGGATGACGACGACATCACGATCAGAAACTGTGACTCATGCATAAGATAGACTCATATTTACATTTCTAGTCTTAGGTTAGAATAGGTTGTTTTGCATTCCATTGATTTAAATTATTTTGTATTTTTATTTTCTTCAAATTTTAGTATTTCCTATCAAACACATAAGATCATGATTGTGTTTTCGAGAGATAGAAAAAGTTATAATTCTATAGATGATGTTTTCTTTTAAAAATTATATTTCGAATTTGAACAATGTACGAGACATTAGTGGCGACTCTAAGTAAGGAGACTAATAGATAATCACGTGACACGCTGTCAGTATCTCTCTAAAGTGTGAGGATTGGTGCAAGCCTGGCAACCGCTATCAACATAGTTGTCGTCGGTTGGCAGCGGGTGACGTAAATTTCTTAAAATCATTGGTTTTTATGTAAAATCCAAGCCCATTAAACATTATCTGGTTCCTCAAATTTTTACAAACCAATGCAAAGCCTTTGTTTTATTAGGAGAAAAGTTTATTTTTTACTCCACTTGGGATTCTTTATTTAGGAAGGGAGGACATGTCTGCATGGAGGACATGTCTGAATTTGCTGGCATTCGGTCTACCAGCCAAAAATATGCATGATTCAATTCAAATACGCATAATTGTTTGTTGTGCTGTGTCTATATGGATAAATGTTCTATATACCACGTTAAATGATTGATGCAAGAGCGTGATAAGGAGTTAGATTATTTCAATTTATTATCACATCTTATATCTTGTGATCAGTATCATGCAGCATGATGTTGCTGCCATGTGTGGACGGTTAGGGCACTCGTCAACTCACTTCTAATTGTGAACTTATCTCGAGTGATTGTCTTCATGGAATTTTCAGGACATGGAATCACTCCCATATGATTGACTCTACGATGTGAGGATTAGTAAAGTTGCCAATAGCTCTTAATAGTGAACCTGCATAGGGGTCGACATTGGCACTCGGTATTTTGAGGAGCTAGTACATATCAAGTCATGTCCTGAAATCATTTAATTTTACCCATAAAATACCATGTGGAGACGATAAAGAGATCTTGAACTATTTCTTGGTCATGAACTTGTCTCGTGCACAAGAGTCCACATGAATATCTAGTAGCTCGGAGGCTTATTAGGTGCTAGAGAACCAATATTTTCTATAATATCCTAGTAATTCAGTACTATCTCATAGATTTATGACAGGTAGGCACACAACTTAGATACCACTTGTCACAATCGCATTTTGGTGACAGCAGACTAGCGATTGTGCGGCACTCACTTCCCAGCAACAAGTGAGTTAAGTCTATTCGTTCTTACGTTGCTTACGGCCAAGCTACGTATGCTCGAGTCTCTGGTCCCGATTCAAGAAGAAAGTTTTAGAAAACGAGGACAAAAAGATTTCGAAAGAGAATTTTGAAAGCAAGATTTAAGAAATTGAAATTGGTGTTATATGGGAATGTAAGCAAAAAGGCAACAACAACGACTTACTGCATATAACTATCGGGTAGGGAAAAATTGACAACTTCACCCTAAAATCCTATAGAGAACTCTGATGGGTAGATACACTCTCTAAGGAGCTGAATGATGGGAGCCCATTAGGCCAAATCATTAAAAACTATATCGAGTGAAATTGTAAATATCCAAATAGGATCAAAACATAAGAAACCATGAGTTAAGGGTTCTAAGACCCTACAAAAGCTATATAAATATATCGATTTAGAGACTTGTCAGTAGGCTATTACTAAATACTTTTATATTTACTCATAGCTTGCGAGAGCTACATGGCTATAGGAGACAGTAGCTCTGAGTCATACTATATTTTGATTATGAACATATCATCTCATCGAGACGTATCTCATCATCTTATATTCCATAAACGATTTTGAAAAGATACTAAAAAAAAATGAGCTATTATATCTTCAACCTCGTGTCTATATTATTAAAAAAAAAAAAAAAATCCTTAATTTAGGGAAAGATGAGGAAGAAAAAATTAGATTTGTAAAGGAAAATAAAGTTGATTGGTTTTTGGGTTAGAGACATATTGACAAACTCACAAGTTCAAATGCTGTCAAATTCAACACACTTAATTCTATGCCTCGTATAAATATTTTGCATCACCATTTATTTGGTAAGTCTGTAAATTAGGTTAGTTCCCGAAACCCTTAAACCGTACATATTGAGTTAGGTTGAATGAGTTTTTGGATTATTAGATTGTTCCTGTGACACCCGTAAATATATATATAATCCTATATATTTTAATTAATTAACTAAAAATATGAGTTCTAAACGTGTTAATTAAAATCGAATAGTTAATAAAATAGATTTTAATTAGTTAAATTAAAAAAAAAAAAAAAAAAGTTTCAAAATGATTTGAAATAATCATAATTGGTATAGTTGGATTAATTATATAATATCTCAAAATTGTCCCCCAAATATATTCGGATATTCCTTTGATCAACACTTTCATATACGATATGAAGCATGCGAACCATATAAATACTCATATATATATTCGTCTCCCCTTGCTAATAATATGTCATGCTTAATGCTCTCTTTATTTGCTATTAAATTATTAATCTCTAAATTTTTTATTATTTTTTTTTTTGTTTAATAAATTCTCCAGTTTTTATTTGAGTAAAAAATATACGTGAATTTATTGAATTATTTATTAGATAATTTTAAAGTTTTAAAAACTTAATAAACTCATAATTCAACGTTCTTTTCCGTTAAATTTTATTTTAAATTTATTGAAAAGGTTTATTTAACGTTGAAGATTCAGAATATGAAGTAAGGTATGTCCGGATTAATTGATTTGAAGATCCTAATATCATGATCATCGTCTTTGATCCAAACCCATGTACGTCAGAAACTTAAATCCCAAGTTTCCCCTTGATTAATTGAATCCTTCTGTAAAATCGTGTATAAATTTGACTGGAAATTTTTAGTTTCCTCGTTCATGCCTTTCTGTTCTAGCTTTCCATCGACGGGGAATCAACATGTTGGCTTCCGAATCTCTGTTAGTGGAAGGAGGTGTTCGTTCCGACGTTCAAGAATCGACGAGTAAGCACTACTACTTAGGCAGTGATGATTTCAAATTTCATCGAAGCTTAAGCGTGAATGAAGAGGAGAAATCCAGCGATCTGTTCGAGATCGACCTAGGGCTTCATGTGCAATCCAATCGTAATAAACTGGAGGATGATTGCGAAGAGAGTTGGTTCTCCTTCGATTTTCGCAAATCGAACCATTGCGTTTACGTCGGGATCGGCGATAACGACGCTTCCAGTATGGCCGCCTTGCAATGGACTCTCGATTTCGCTGTTTTACCATCCAGTATCGTCTATTTGCTCCATGTCTCCCCCGAGATTCGCTTCGTCCCCAGCCCGTGTATGTCCTATCTCCCTCTCCCTCTCTTTAACAGAGTTCTTGGCATAGAATCACTTTCATCGAACTAAAATTATTGCGTGTTTCGTTATCAAGTGGGAATGCTTCCGAGGAGCCAGGTCGGTCCGAAGATAGTGGAGACGTTCATGGCGGAAGAGAGAGCAAAGAGGAGGGAGTTTCTCCACAAATTTGTTGATACATGTTCTTCTGCTCAGGTATAGCACCAGATCACGTTTCGGTTGTTCGATTTTATTATCCAGTTTTTACAACCGAATTCTTACAGGTCAATGTGGAGGTTGTGATGATTGAGAGTGATATGGTAGCCAAGGCGATTCTTGATCTTATCTCTCTTCTCCAGATTAGGAAACTCATACTAGGGAGGAACAGCACCAAGGCCAGGTCTCTCTCGACTCTCCCTCTCTCTAAACAACCAAGTAATTCTCAGTTTCAAAACCTTAATGTTTAAATGTTCTTAATCTGTGTGCTGAGAGTTTGAGAATTCTGGATCATAGAAGAAAATGGAGATCGAAGAGAGAAGGAATAGCCAAACAAATATTGAAAAATGCAGAAGAATTTTGTGATGTGAAAATCATATGTGAAGAAGGAAAGGAATCCACCTGCCAAGTGATTGATTCATCTTCATCATCATCTTCTTCTTCTTCTTCTTGTTCTACAAATTTCAAGATCATGAAGAAAGAATATCGCCACAGTGGATTCGTATCTTGGAGGTGTTTCGGTAGTTAAATCCCAATCTTCTTCTGATCCACTGACCTTATGTGAACTATTCTCAAGCTTTAGATGACAAAAAGTACAAACCATTACTTCTGCAAACTGAAAATTGAAATTGTTGACAGGCAAAAACAAGTATTGTCGTTACTAAAAGAAATCAAACTCCAGATAATTATCAGATGATTTGGAGTCAGGGCCAGGTCTAGCCATTACAGTTTTTCCACTGACTGAAGGTGTTGGTGTGGGTATCCGCTCGATCTCGACAGGCTTTGGTACTTCCGGTGGCGAAGCGCATCGTATCAATGCCCAGTTAACACCTTCAAAGAAGGGGTGTTGTTTGATCTCAGTTGCTCCTCGTTTGTAAGCTAATCTATGCTGTGGTTCCTTGACAAGCAATCCCCTGATGAGATCTCTTGCAGCAAAACTAACAACTGGTGATTCAGGAAACCGTAAAGGCTGACCGACGACGTTGAACAACGTCGCTCGATTCCCAGATCCCTTAAAAGGAGTTTTACCAAACAACAGTTCATATAGAAAGATCCCGAATGTCCACCAGTCAACAGCACTTCCATGACCTTCACCTTTAATGATCTCAGGCGCCAAGTACTCGTGCGTACCAACGAACGACATTGACCTTGCCTCTGTAGGCTCTGCAACGAGCTCTGGCAATGGCGTTACCTGGTTTCCTATTTCAATCTTGGGTTTCCTATCCTTCTTTGACTTGCTAGAGAATAGCCTGGGAGAGAAGCACATGGTGGGAACTACACAGGATGGCTGGATGCAGGAAGGTTGGATACAAGCCGGTTGAGCACAATAAACTGAATTCTTTCTCAGCGCCTCGGACTCCGAACACGATCCCTTAACCAATGTTGGACTAACAGCACATCTTAAGGAAAGATCAAAATCTGAAAGCATTATGTGTCCGTCCTCCCTCACGAGAACATTCTCGGGCTTAAGGTCCCGGTATACAATCCCGAGCATGTGAAGATACTCAAGTGCTAGGAGGACCTCTGCTACATAAAATCTGCATCAAAAACCATATGCTTATAAGCTTTATGCAGGCAAAGAAACATGAATGTATAGTGATTAAGTTGGAGGGCGACGAACATACTTCACGGCCTGTTCGGGAAAATGCTTCCCGGGCTGTCTCTGCCTTAGAGTGTGCAAGTCTCCCCCAGGGCAGAACTCCATCACCAAGCATGAGAACTTGTCAGTTTCGAAATGAGTATACAATGTAGGCAGGAATGGATGATCAAGAGATTGCAGTATTTCTCGTTCGGTCTGAGCACGAAGCAACTTCTTTCGACTCGCTAGAGACCCTTTATCCATGACCTTCATTGCAAAGTAACATTTAGTACCGCTCAACTCCGACAAGTAGACGCTTCCGATATCGCCACAACCTAGTCTCTTCAACAGTCTAAAATGGCCTAATCCCAAAATCCCATCCCTTGCACGGACAGCTTGGATGGCCTCCCATCTCAAGTCATTCGACTTGTGAGGCTTACTGATGCTACTACTAAAGCTGCTACAGCTGCTTTCATCGCTTATATCGCTGCTCGTGCTACCCCGACACACGCTGCTCTTCCCACTCTCAACCATCTCCACACAGTTACTAATCTTACCACTTCCACTGCTCTTAGCAACACTGTTCGTATCCTTCCCACTCTCACATTCTGATGTTTTCTTTTCAGGTTCCACAGAGTCCTCTGCTGTACCCCGAGTCCCGGTAAGCGCAGGATCTCGCTGGGTCAATGTGATCTCTTTGGTGTTTGATGAATCACTCAAAGTGCACTGATTCAAGGATTTCTGCGTGGAGTTCAATACATCTCCACAGATAACTGGATCAGTTGCAGAAGGTTTGGAAGCCGTTTTTGAGGCCATTAGAGGTAAGAAAGAGTTTTGATTAAAGCAAATCAGATTTGAGAAAATTCATGGAGCAGCACACTATATGAAGAACACGCCTGCCTTCGAATCATGACCAGAAAACTGCATCAAAATGAAATATATTAGATGAAACAACATAGAAGAAACAGAAGATTCAAAGGGTAACAAGGAAACCCCAGATCTTGAAATGGAAACCCACAAGCTTCTTCTTGAGTGCAAAGAAGAGATCCATGGGGGGAACGCAACCCCAGAAGCCAAAACCAGAAGAAATGAAAGAAGAGGAAGATGAAGGGAGGAAAAGCATACCTAAAATGAAGGGGAAAGGGGAAAGGGGTTTGGGTTTGGGTTTGGGTTTGGGTTGGTTTGCTTTGCTTTTGGTGGTGTGCGTGACAGTGGAAAAAGGAGAAGATGAGAGAAAAGAAGAAGGGTCGAAGGGGTGTAATAAAGGAAGGCCCTTTTTCACAAAACAATAATTTTGCATCGGTATTTTGTCCCGGAACCAAAGGGGTCCGAATCACCGAACGACTGCTGTCCACCACCTGTCTGCCCAGCCCTGCCCTGCCCTGCCCTGCCCTGCCCTTGCCTTTGCTATTCCATTTTTCCTTTTATTTTATTTCTTTCTACTCTCATTTTAGCCCCATAATTTCATCTTAATTTGTGTATAAAGATATGGGCAGCATAAAGGTCTTTTATCCAACTTGCTAACTAAAATAAAATCCATAATTAATAATGAAAGGAGGAAGAAGAAAGCCTCTTTTTAGCTTGCCTTTTTTGTTACTACTAACTTTTTAGAGAATATCATTAGTGTAATTTCATTGGTTTATAATATCATCCTAAATTACATTTTTAGTCCCTACTTTAAGAACATATTTCTGTTGTAGTCTTATTCTCCTTCATTTTTCGATCAGTGATGAGTGTTAAGGTTCTACATTTTCTATTGTGGGGTGTCAGATCTTGACATGCCTATGACAAGTTGTAAGAAAAATTTTAATTTCATATACATTTTTCGTCTGATTTTATGGCTTCGTTAGGCTTTAAATGAGGTTTTTCTTTCCACCAACTGAATATAATTTGTGCGAAATCTAAGCTTATTTGGTCAAAAATGTTGTTTGGCGTGTATATTCAATCGTTTATAACTCTTTTTGACGTGTCTCTACACTAGGTTAAGTTATATGGCTCTACCTTTCCTCTACTTGGGGCTAAGGTCTCTCACATGCATTATCACAACTCCTCTTGTCATTTTGGTTCCCTATTAACACAACCAAATCTCGGATGTCATCAGCTATCGAAGCTTACTCAATCATGTTTATCGAGAATGAACCCATGTGTCCTACATATCAATTCGAGTTTTATTAAGGCAAGGACCCCCTCGTGTCTATGATAAATCATTTAGAGATACCGTACTAGATAGCATGTCCATATTTCAATCTTCGACACATGGGTTAGAGCACAATGTCAGCACCTGACAGCGCCATTGAAAGACTCATTTCAAAAGAAGTCGCTTGAAACACTCGTCTTACAAAATTCACCCTTGCTGTGACGCATGTATGTGTCATAAGGTAACTCACTTAGGCCACAAAGCCCAGGAGTAATGGTTGTAACCTGGGTGATGAGTGATATCTTCGACTCCATCACTTAGTATTACTCAAGTACCCTCAATATACCTTTTAACTTTAAACAAACATGAGAAAATTTGAATATAGAAAAATTCAACACCCAAAAGTCAATTTCTTGGTTTGGTTGGAAAAAAAACGAATTAAAAAATTACATAGATGCCCTTCATTTTTATTTCAAATTGATATTATGACATAATGCACATGTTTGCTCGGGTTGCGTTTAAAATTATGATACAAATTCTTAATATGTCTCTCTTTTACCATCTATTAAGAGAATAGGTCCAGTTGAAACAGCGTGATTTTATTCATCTCTACCAGCTGCCAGAGTCATGTTCGTCATGTCCATGCTACGTCAAACCCTTTATTTGATTTCATGTTGTATTGTTTTACAATAGTATTTTCTATTTGTATGACTGTTCCGTGAAATTATGTCTAGACTTGCCAGAACTAAATCGCCTAAAAAATGACCGAGGATGTGACTAGTTGTCAAATCTTCCTACCTTGAGTTGTATGCTATTTAATTCGTTGTGTTGTCTTTCTAGCTTATAACCTAAAACATTACTTTCAAACTCTCTCTTTCAAAAATATCTCTACCCTCAATTTCTAAAATCTTCTTAAAATCTGAGTGAGTCAACTTCCAAGTGTAACGGCTATAAAACTAATCACGAATTATCTTTGAGTTTTATATTAACTTGATATCTCTTTATTAGTCCCTTCAATCATATTCAACTTGTACACCACACGCGCTTAAGGCACAATCTCATCATGGTTCCAACTCATAATCTCATGTTTTCATCAATCGAGACACATATCCTATGCAGTCCTTAGCCCTCATCTAAGCAAGTTTACAACTAAGGAATGGAGATCTCATGGTTTCAATTCATAATCTCATATTGTCGTTATGTACACAATCAATCGAGACAGATCCTAATCAACCCCACACAGTACTTATATGGAACTAAAAGGTTTATTCACCACAAGGCTCACCCCCATCCATACCAATCATAATTATAAAGATATAATTACAGATCCCATCGGGTTGGATTCCCTATTAAAGGTTAATTCGCAACCCTCTAATAGTCCTCACATCATAGCAAGCTACTAAAAGTACTATGTAGACTTTTATCAATCGAGACAAGTTCACAAATAAGAATTAGTTGGTGAACCACTAAGCATCTCCATATAGCAACATGTTCACATCAAGCATAGTTCACGTAATCAAATAGAGAGAGAGTAAATTGACTTAATCATAGACCCCGAACAATTCAATGTCACATAATATTCAATAAAGAATAAAGACAAAGATATGGGAATATTTCTACCAACATCATGTTTTCAGCAAAATAATAGTGAATTAGATTCTAAATCATCCGCAACATTCAATATTATATCATGCTCAATTATATACTACAAGCATTACACAAACTTGATTTGATTAGATCGACTTAACCCGTTCAACTGAGTTCGATTGAACCGAACCTACTAGACTGGTTGTCTCCTACCTCAAGCTTCAGTCGGTCGTTTGCATTCTCTCATCTAGTTGTTTGCTCCATTTCTAAACCTTCCATTATTGCCTCAATAGCTTTCAAATTCTTTTACAAAGTTGTAGGTATTCTTAGAACGAACCTATATGGTCAAGAATAAAAAAATAAAAAATAAATCATCAATAAACAAGAAGAAATCAAATGGAGAAGCTTCCAAAAATCAAATCCTTAACCTAATCCCTATGAGGTCGTATCTTATCTGAATGTTCTCTATTAATGTTCTCCATAGATCTTGATCTCTTCGCTGTTGAGATTAATGAAAGTGTTTGAGGGAGACTTAATTTATGATTAGGCCATAAATAAATCGTTCATGGGAGAATCAAGACATTTGGAAAAAGATCGAAAGAAAAATAAAAAAACATAAAAGGCAAAAATGTCCTTTTTCGAATTTTAAGAAACTTTGAGGATTTTTAACTCTTTTGATCCATAAGGGAAATATGACCTAACAAATGGTGAGGAAGTTTCATATTTTTTGTTTGGATTATAAAAAAAAAATTAAAATATTAAAAAAATTGACAAATTACTAAAATACCCTTGAACTTCAAAAAAAATTACGAAAATGCCCCGGATCAAAAAACCATATAGCGACAATGGGTATCCTATAGAAAATTTCTCAGTTGGATCTTTGTCAAATTTGAGTATGTTCTAGAGGAGGCAACCTCATCGTATTCAACTACAAGAATTTAAAGTAGAGAATAGTTGTCTAGTGATTGGAGAAGATATTTATAACAAAAATCTAGAAAATTTAACCTTAAATTAATGACTGTTCGTGAGGTTTTAACTTGATTTAAGCTCCCTCTATAAATACTAAAGTAGGGGCTATCAATTGGAGCGAGAATCTAGCTAAATCATCCTTCAATTGGGAGTTATAGCCTTTTGAGTTTCTTACTCTCGAATTTCTTCCAGATTTGAGAGGCATAGTCCACCCTTTCCCTTCATACTTGCTCCTACACCTTCTAAACAAGATTACCGACAAGTTTGATGAAGGAAACGAGTGTTGAAGGAGCCTCAAACACTTATTTCCAATCCAAGACCACACACAAAGTCGTCAAGAAAAACCTAACCCATTCAGTTTCTACACCTCCAATGAACATTCCCATTGAAGAACACGAAGGTTAACAATTCTTGGAGCGTGTTCAAATGAAGAAAATTATTTTCGGCCAAGATTTGGGGGTAATGATTAAACTCTTACTAACAGGTCATTTCTTCAAAATTGAGTCTTGCTTTAGTGTTAGAGGATTAAGATGAGTACTTTTGATAAATAAATCGAGGGGTAATACATCCTAGTTCAGGCTGCCGAAGAAAGAACCTCTACGCTTCTCGATAAGTTACAGACCGAAGATGAATTCCAAAAATTAAGATAAAATGCTTAACTCCAAAACAAATTCTTTAGCTAGAGGGGAGTACAGGGAAGAATTTTCGTGAATAAATTAGGTCTTGAAAATCTCTAGAATCGGCTGCCCAAAAAAAAGTCTTCTAGTTCAAATTCTGGGTTGGGTAAGTTACATGATGAATTTTGGAGGTGTATAACTCATTCTACCATCCACGAGAAAGTATGAAATTAATCCCTAGCTCTTCTCTATAACACTACCTTTAAGTTTCATGAAGAAGGAGACGGAAGAAACGTTTGAACCAGAGTGGACAGGCAGATTTTCAAGCGGCGACGCAATGACCCTAATAAGTATTATGGAGGAAGAAGAAGAAAAAAAAAATCAGTATTCTTAGTTCCGTGAATGTCAAGGATGAGAAGATTCATAGTTTTGGACCATCTTCATTTTGGTGAAGGAACCAAATTGATTCAAGTTACGTAGAGAAAGTTATGAAAATATAAATAAAATAGTAAAAAGTCGTAAAACTAATTGATTCGGGAAAATTATTTGCTCAAACGGATGAAGGGCAAACACATGTCAGGCATAGGGGCGGTGAACACGTACGACCACCGATAGGATATATATAGTACTCTAAGTGGAGAAACACGTTTCACGTCTAGTAGTGACACGTTAAGCTAGATCCAACGCAGATCCGTGAATTAACCTGTGAACTAAGACACGACTCGGTCTAGTGCCCACGACCCGATTCATTACTTAGCCCGACCCGATCTACATACCTAACAGTTACATCAATGTTGCAGATTTGTTTCCAGTATCTGCATTATCCATTAACTCTGCTAGTTCTAATTCATGGATCATCGAGAGTAGAGCTACGGGTCATATAATATCAAAAGCTTCCATTATGGTTGAACCAAATGTTGCAATCATGTCTACAATAAATTTGCCTAATTGAGAGACAACACATGTGTCATATACTAACAATGTTTCCTACAATATTTTATGTGTGCCTTCATTCAATTTAAACTCATGTCCATCAACAAACTTACCAATGACTTGAAATGTTGTGTTACCTTCTATCTTGATTCTTGTGTTATGTAAGACTTTTCTACGGGGAAGATGATTGGCTCGGATAAATATTTCAGAGGTCTCTATCATATTTCTTCATCTCCAATCAAATCTTCAGCTCATCAAGTATCTTCGTCATCTGATTTGTGACATCTATGCCTAGATCATCCTTCATTTTCTGATTTTAAATTTCTAGTTGATCATAACGGTCATATTTGGCCATTAGCAAAACAAACTAGATTGTCTTCTCAAGAAGTTCAATAACAAACACATTCTACCTTTGATCTATTACATTATGATGTTTGCGTTTTTTTCTCACTATTATTTGATGATTTTACTAGATGTACTTGGATTTTTCTTATTCAACACAAATTGGAAGCAACATTTATTACAACTCAATTTCAGTGCAGTTCACACTACTATCAAGATAGTATGATCAGACAATGGGACTGAGTTCCAATCTTTACAACCATTTTTTTTCTTCTTGTGGCATTGAATTTCAATGCAATTGTGTCTATACTCTACAACAAAACGAAGTCTTAGAACATAAGCATCATCATATCCTAAATGTAGCTAGGTCTCTTTACGTTCCACTTAATTTTTGGGAGGGTGCATTTTAACTATTGTTTATCTTATAAATAGAATATCATCACCATTGTTATCTAACAAATCACTCTTTGAAACACTTTACAAACAACCATCCACATTTTTTCATCTTAAAGTTTTTGCCGGTAAATGTTATGCAACTTTAGTACATCCTAAACAAAAATTTGAATCTCAGACAATTCTTTCTGTTTTTGTAGGATATCCTATTGATCACAAAGGTTACAAGTTGTATGACATACAATCTCACAAATTCTTTATCAGCCATGATGTTAAATTTTGTGAAGATAATTTTTCTTCTTTAATCAGCTTCACAAACTTTGACATTAGCTCCTTCAACTCCCATTTTACCACTTCATGATCCATCTTACTCAAACATCCATTTTCCTCTTATTTTGTCATCTCCTTTACCTTATGTTCATTCTCCAGATTCACCCACTAATTCTAATTCTATCTCACTTGTCATAATAAGTCATAATGATTATGAGATGTCTTTTGCAGCCAATCATTTAACCTCTAGCTCAAGTCCCAACACTGGCGCCCATGAATCCTCTTCATCATTACCTTTTGCTCTCCCATTTTTTCCTACTCAACATGTTTTTCTAGCTCTTATACAGCCCAGGTAGAACTTAAAACCTATGATGAGGCAGTTAGCGACCCATTATGGCAGCAGACTATGAATGCCGAATTGCTTGGTCATAAAGTTATTGGCTGTCGTTGGGTATACAAAATTAAATACAACTCTGATGGTTCTTTTGAACGTTATAAAGCACGGCTGGTAGCAAAGGGATACACTTAACTTGAAGGTATTGATTACAAAGAGATATTTTCTCTTATAGCGAAACTTACTACACTTCGTTGCTTACTATTATTTCTACGAAAATGATTCACTCATTAGTTGGATGTTCAAAAAATTTTTCTCCATGATAATCTTGTAACGACACTAAATTTCTACACACTCAGGGTTGCTACTAATGTCTCATGCTCATCTCTTAAATGCAGAATATAACTCATGTTCGTCATAAATAGCGGAAAATTTAAAAACCATCAAAACACTTCAAACTGATAGAAAACACTACCGGACTTACATGTTTCAAAACATATTGCTGAAATTCAAAATTAAAATAAAAAAATACAAATGAAATAATTTAAATAATGAAATGCAAATATCTTATTCTAACCTAAGACTAGGAATTTAAATATGCAACTACCCTATGCACACGCCACAATCTATGATTATGATGTCGCCGTCAACCGTACAGGGTGTCTTGCCTTTACCTGAAAAATAATATGGCACACGATCTAAGTATTTCTTCCAAGTGACACCACTACTGGGGCCATAATAATGCAATCACATCCAATCATGATTTAGGGACCTATCTCTTGCTCATCTAGGGGTAGCCTCTAGTCTCAGACAAATTGGATGTGTAGTACTTCCCTACACACGACCCACACGTTCGAGTGTGAATCCCTAAGGTATCACATACCCCCTGGACCCTCTGGTCAAGCTAATCTGTAGCGACGCCTAGAGGTTAGCGGAATCCCATAGTGTCACGCTCCCCATGAACACCCTGCTCGTCATACTGTGCACGTCCGCGCTCATCATCTCTAGGGAAAGTATCCCTATGCTTAACATATAATATGTATGAGGTCCCTCTAAATCCATCATATGATCTCTTTTGACACAAGCCTCTAGTCTCATCTTTTTGTTACACTAAGTAACACATGCTTGTTGGTTAATTATATTAACATTATTCTCATGCTCTTAGGGTTGTGTCCTAGGTCGATCTAACGACATGATGCAACATGGCATTCATCATCATATAGTATGCTCAATATGGAAACATCATCATACTCATCATAATGTCATCGAGTGCATCAAACATATCATGTACGTCATGCATTGAAACATAAATCACGTACCTATCACATGCATTACAGCTCAAACATCATACTCATTCATCAACATAACTCATTCATCATCATATACTAGTATGTGGAGTCATACGACGCTGCTCATACAACATCATAACTCATGCATCATCATAACTCATATATCATCATATACTAGTATACGATATCATACGTTACCGTTCATACATCATCATAACTCATACATCACCATAGCTCATACATCATAATTGTAACTCATACAATTCTAGTCTATCCTATAGTAAGACCACTTACTTGGTTGGCCTTAGCCGAAGCATTCCCTAATTTAATTAATGTAAGCTCTCGTTCCTCGAGAGTTGCTCCAAAGGTTTGTGGTTCGTTTCCTATTATACCGTTTGTCACCTTTTTGTTAATATTTCACAATCAATAATGTGAAATACGGCTCTAAAATGACCTCAATTACCTTAATCGAGGCCGAAAATAGGTTCGAGAGGGTTGAAACAGGGGAAACTGGGTTAAAAATTGAAAGCCAAGTCGAATAGCTGCCGGAGTCGTTGCTGCGCTGTCAAGCCGAGTGGAGACAAAGGACTACTCGTGTCACTAGGTGACACGTGGTGACAACAGTGCAAGCCACGACAGTTAAAGCGTCTCAGGTCGAGGCGCGGTTCGAGTCATAGTTCGGGTTGGCTCGCGGGTTGTCGATTGTAGGTGGATCTAATTATATTTGAATAAAATATTGGCAAAAATGAGAAAACAAAGTTGCTCCACTACAATCCTTTTTATATATTAAATGATGTGCATAATAGTTTATAAAATATAAATTTAAATATGCATTACATGGAAATGATTTGATTTGATGCTTACAAACACTCCAAAATCTTTTATATTAAATAATTGAATTATCCTTTCTTTTTTTCATAAGTGAAAGTACTTTTCTTTATCCACTAAAAAAAAAAAGTACTTTTCTTTCCCCTTGGAGAAAAATAAATAAATAAATTATTCTTGAAAGCCATAGTAACATTTCTTAATTAAAAAGAAAAGAAATTAAAATACCATTTTCAACCATATGGGTTCGTTTAATTTTAATAACTATATTATACGCACGTTTAATTAATTTTAAATTTAGTTTTGAAAGTTAAAATTTACGGAAATTCGTTAAATAATTTATTTTAATCTTCATTTTTCTAGTGAATCGTAAAATTGAAAAAGTATATTGTACTATTGATTTCTTTTTAATAAACTAATGTTTACCAATTTAGTGTTCGGTTTTAAAATGAAGTTTTGATTTTTTAATTATTATTATTTAAAAATTACTCACAAAGGTTAAAATAGTCATTTTATCCTGGAAAATTAAGAGACTAAAATAAAGGTATATATATAATAAATAAAAAAACAAAATACCCTACAAGAGGAGAATGTGTAAAAATTGTAGAGTGTAATGATGGATAATATACTTTTTGAATGGATAGAAAGAAAAAAACATATAAACAAATTACCTTTTTGTCCCCAAAAGTAAGAAAGAGAATAAATAAAAATAAAAATAAAAATAAAACAATAAGGACCAAACTAACCTTTTCATGAAAAGTACAAGACAAAAGTGAACATTTAAAAGATGAAAGGCAAAAATATATTTTTATAAAAAAATAGAAATAAAACTCCCTAATTTCCTATATTCAAATTAAATAGTTTACCCGAATAAAAAAAATAATAATAAATATGTTTTTCAAAAGAAGAGATGAGTTCAACTGAAACAACAAACAAAAACTTGTAATTTCAGGTAGACTAAAAGATGTGATATTACCATTAAATGTGAACAATAATATCATATTCATATTCATTGAATGAACGGATAACTCAAGAAAAGAAAAGAAAAGAAAAGAAAGGAAGGTGTTAAAGAGTGGTGGTCTGGGATAATTGAAAATTAGGTAGGTGGGGGTTGGGGATAATGGGTATATGGATTGGCATAATTGGTTGAAGTGTAGAATTAAGGTTGAATTGGATGGATGTGTGGGGGGAGGGAGAAGGCAAAGCAGGCCCCCATGGCCCCCTCCTCTTGATAGCCATTGGCATCCCCTTGTTGATAGGACAGGGCTCTGAGGGCTCTGAGGGCGCTGAGGGCAGGGCCATCCCCATTTAGATCACATGTGCATCACAAAGATTTCAATAAAGGAACTTACCTTTTTCAGCTTTCAAATTATATAATTTGTCACTCAATTTTTTTAGTGAACCATCCAACCCATAAAGGAAATGCTTTGTGTATATATACATGCATATATGCCATTTTATATTATATTTAAGAGATTTCTAAGTTTGAATTGAAGAATCAATGTCACTCCTAATCCCAATAGAGCGCCTTCTACTTCTAATAGGCCCTGAACTAAATTAGAATCATTCTCAATAAGTCCATAAAAAGTGATCCCATTTTCTTTATCGGGTCCGGACAGAGACCAAAGGTCACAATATGATGTGACTTATCATTTAAAGGAAAATTATGATTGAATCTAATTGTTATGTCAAGTGGTGCAAAACTTCCCTTTCTAAATTAAAAAGAAAAAAGAAAGTGGTTCGCTCAATTATAAAGATAATCTTCATCGAGTATATGAAATGGTTGTTAGTGGTCCTTTAGGGAAGGTGGACATAACTATTATCCCCTCCAATAGAAAGCAAAGTAAAGTAAAGTAAAGTATGTAATTAGGTGAGATGTGAAGTAGAAGAAGCTAAGATGCCAAACTTAATACATAACCCAAATGTAGGTGAGATATTCAATTCCAAATTACACAAAATTGGTCCCATGTAAGTTAAATACACCACTTCTCCACCTCTATTCTCTCTACCAATCATTCTTCCTTCCTTCTTCCTTTCTCTTCGTTCAACCCAGATCTTCTGTTAAATGTACACCAACCAAAGATAAATAATTCTTGTTCACCCAATGGAATGGTGAAGAGTTTTATAGAGATAAGAGTGTAATGACCCTTGAAAACGTAAACAAGTGAAGGGCTGCCAGAAATAAACTGGCCAGGAGTGTAATAGCACCCTAACGTTGGTCGAACATAAATTGGCCAGAAGCAGAAAATCATTTTTGAGTGATGAACATCGATTATACGTGTCAAAATCATCAAATTTGAACATTCCTCACAACAATGTCAAGAAAACAACAATTGTGACTCAATTTTTTGTGCGGGTGCTTCTAAATAGTTACAAACAATCGTTCGATTTATGATGAGAATGAGATACTACAACCATATGTGACAAGTGACTCATACGTGTCAAAATCATCAAATTTGAACATTCCTCACAACAATGTCAAGAAAAACAACGATTGTGACTCAGTTTTTTGTGTGGGTGCGTCTAAATAGTTACAAACGATCGTTTGATTTATGATGAGAATGAGATACTACAACCATATGTGACAAGTGACAAATATTGTTACATCTATTCGTGTAACTTCAAAGGAAAGTATTCACAAACAATAGACAATAATGACATTCATCAAATAACGAGAAAAAAAACATGAACTAGAAATGGATGTTTAGATACTACAAGTTGTAGAATGCTCCTAAGGATGTCGATAATCTTATCCCCATAGGTCGATGAAGCTAGTCATTAAAGTCACGACACGAGAGATCTATATATTATGTGACAAAGATAAGGCCTGCCTACAAAAAAAGAATTCATCCAGACAAAGTGTACGCATATACAGTGTGTTGCTAATATTCTCTCAAAAGGAAGTCCCAAGCCAATGGGTCCAACTTTTCACATCCTAAAACGTAGGCACATGGTATAGAATGTTCTCACACTTTTAGGTAAGAGAAGCAATACTTCAAATAATAATAATAAGACGCATAGAAAGGGAAACCTTGGAAGAATCAACTCCTAGTTTGGCTCAAGAACACATAAAACAGATAAAACAGTCTAACCAAATGAAAAGGAGAAACTGTTTTCTGCCAAACTGGTAGCTTTTCTCTACTATCCCTGTGCAGGCAGTTTCTACTTCAAAACATTAAAATTCAATCATGAATACTTCACTTCGGTTGTGTAACAACTAAACTTACCGCTAGCAGATATTGTCTTCTTTGGACTTTTCCTTTGGGGCTTCCCCCTCAAAGTTTTAAAACGTGTTTGCTAAAGAGAGGTTTCCACACCCATACAAAGAAGGTTTCGTTCTCCTCCCCAATCGATATGGGATTTCACAATCTACCCCCCATTCGGGGGCCAGCGTCTTTGCTGGCACTTGTTCCCTTCTCCAATCGATGTGGGACCCACCAATCCACCCCATTTTAAGGCCCAACGTCCTTGCTGGCACACCGCCTCTTGTCCACCCCCCTTTGGTGCTCAACCTCCTCATTGGCACATCGCTCGATGTCTAGCTCTGACACCATTTATAACAGTCCAAACCCACCACCAACAGATATTGTCCTCTTTGGGCTTTCCCTTTCGGACTTTTAAAACATGTATGCTAGGTAGAGGTTTCCACACCCTTATAAAGAATGCTTCGTACTCCTTCCCAACCGATATGAGATTTCATAGTTCGACAACTTCTTGATGCAAACAAATGAAAGAAAATGAATACAGCCAACAAGACATGACCTATATATCAAATATAGAAAAGACCACAGATTAAAAGGAAAACAATGGATAGTTTAGCTATCCCCCTTAAGATAGAGGATCTGCCTGGATTAGGATTTGTCACGTTCTCAAAATTGATATTAAAAAACTCAAATAATAATAGGATAATATAAGAGATGTACTAAGAATACAGCAGGATTTTGGTATGAGCCGACTAGTCATAAGTGGATGCTATTAGCTCTACCTAGATCATATACATACATGACTCAAGTTTCCCCATCAACCTACGTTTCTACAACATTGTATGGGAAAAATGGAAAATAGTTAGATTGGCAGCTCACTGCGACATTTACCTCAAGCATCTTCCATTTTCACTTGATATTCATCAATGGTTTGCTTCATTCCATCCAACTTCAAAATCATGTATTCCAGTTTCTTGCAGCAAAGTTCATTAATAATCCTTGAACTATAATCACACTTCTCGAATGGACGATATTCACACGCACTTTTGATTTCATCCCGCAACGTTACTTGGATATCCTGATTTCAAGGAGGACAAAATGTTTCACATTATTCCTCAAATATAATTCAAAGATTTAGGTGAAATATAGGATTGCATAAACTTGACACTTTTGATAAAGATGCCCATCTTTGAACAGTCCTAAAAAAGCATACCAGCCACACAACAATTATTCTTTAATTATTCTCTACAATCTGCTAAGAACTCGGTTACGTGAGCCAAATGGTAACAAATTGATACAATCAGCAATAATATCCGTCCTCTACACTCCCGACTCCTAACCAACTCACCTAACAATCTAACGAGAAATTAACTGTCATTACGTAACGAACACCAATATCCCAAATACCCAGTAATACTCGAACACAATCATTCCACATTTTTTCTAGCAGGAACCAGAAACGGGGGAGAGCACTTTTTGTAATAAAACTTTATCTGAACTTCTGATCGGACTAAAATTAATATAATAATACTCTTTAAAAACAACAACTAATCAAAGTTCAACTTTTTGTAAACCAGTTGTTTGAATGTAAGCTTTTCATGATAATTCCAAGTGAAGTTGCCATGAAAGTCTATTACATGCTCGAATTGACAGAATAATGTAACTCTACAAGGAAGCCTTACCAGATAATATACTAATACCAGTTTACAAATTCAAATTTGAAAGATCATTTATTTTTATATAAGAAACAAAGCTTTCATGGAGAAGAATGAAAAAAGTGTACAAGACATACAACAACCAACACTGCCTCAGCTCAAATACAAGGGAAAAAAATCCAATGTAAAAGTATGAAATCAAGCTCGTAATTACAAAAAAAAAAATCTTGATTAATGGAGGAACATAATGAAGAACTAAACCTATCCAACTCCTATGATTCATCCCCAGACCTCTCAGATCCTCTAAAACTCCTTTTCCTCTCCAGCCTGCCCCACAAAATAGCCAAAAAAAAACTTGCGACAAAATTCTTCCTCTATCATACCTTCCCGATCAAAGAGAAACCATGTTGCTAAAGCAAATGCGAAAGCCCTGAAAAATCGACTCCAAATGGGAAAAGCAAAAGGACAATTCCACATAAAATAGTCAAGATCATCCTCCTTCCAACAAACACACTATTGCTGGTTCTACACTAATGATGAACGTCTTTCAAGATAATCTTGCGTGTTCACTCTCCCTTCAGAGCTAGCCAAGAATTTCACCTTTTAAGAATTTCAACCTACTAAAGAGAGGAAAACGCAGAGGTACCCAAGAAGGGAGAGAACAAAGAAAATGAAAAAAACGTTACAAGAGAAACCCTGTAACAACTAAGGAGCCGAATACTTGGAATCCTTTCTCCCATGATGGAAAATGTGATCAGACACAAAAGAAATGTGCTTAGTATTAGGAAAACCAGAAGTACTTTTAACCTAGGGTTCCATGTGACCACGCAAAAACCCAGGTCACCGTGACAACCCCGACCATTGACCAACGTGCGACAACCAACTACCAACTGACAAAGAGATCTACATGAACAAAGTTTCCGACAAGTCTTAGCAGCTTTTCAAGTTGTTTTCCTGACTCCACTCTCTCTATGCCAACACTCCAAGTGGCCTCTGAAGTGAAACAGAGTAGATCATCAACTAGTCTCGACCACAAGATAACCCCGACCGCAGTGGAATAATCAACTTCCAACCAACAGAGTCCCACGTCAACAATTCTTCCATCACAACCCCCAACCTCTCTACGTTTGTGATCTCCACTAGACGCCCAACAATCTACTCAAGCCACGACGAGACTCAACGAACAAAGCTGTTTTTTTGTTGAATATCCGGTAAACTCGTAATGAAACTTTATCTAGAGATGTCCATGAGGAGGGGCGGGAACAAGGAAGACTTCCCATCCCCATGCCCACCCCCTTTTCATTCAACATCCCGGTGAAATTCTCCATTTATTTTTTCAAAGATTATCGAGGCAAGGAATCCCCACATGATTGTGCAGGGATCAAGTTTCCCACAGGAAATTTTATCTCAGATTTTTATTTTTTTTTTAAAAAATGGTTTTTGTGAAGAAATTTTTGAAATGCATAATTCCCGTTTAATGATATAATTTTTATTAAAAATGTAAACAAAAATCTTATATATGTTCTACAAACAACATTTCTAATCAAATTTTAGTATTACAGCATAAACTTCCACACAAAAAGAATTCATCATAGTTTTAACTTAAAGATTACGATCATAGTCTCAAAACCTTAGATATTGTAGTATATAAATAAAAATATTTATAATAAGCACCAAAGTTCATTGTGACCCCAATTTCACTAACTTTGGGCTTATTAGCCAAAATAAAGTATAATAGGCTGAAATAAAATAATGGACAATGTGTAAAGTGATGAAAATGTAATTGTAAGACAAAGAAAATATTTGTTTTTTAAATTTATTTATTATAATTTGTAATGGATATATATATGTATATATATATATATGTACGTATATCAAAGGGGCGAGGCGGGGAGGTCCAGCCCTATTTATCGAACAGGAAGAAATCTCTCCCCTTTTCCCATTTAAACGGGGATTCCCCAACCAATTTGGGACGGGCCTCCACAGGGCCCTAGCTCCACATGATAAATGGACATCTCTAGCTTTATCTAACTACAACCCATAGCATTCAACGGCCTCCCAAGCACGAAGAATGTCGATGGTGCGAAGATTGAGTGACTCTAATAGCTAACAGAAGAATAAAGATTGTGTAAATGGACAACTTGTTTGTAGCATTGAAGAATGTTGATGATGTGAATATTGGGCGAGTCTAATAGCTAGCAGAAGATTAAGGATTGTGTTAAGATTTACCAACTTCATTTTTTGTTGTGGGTATCCAGTAGTTGATTACTGGAATTTGGGCTAAGGTATCAGCACTAGAAGTCCAAAAGAATGTGGTCATTGAAAAACAGATGGCACATACAGCAAGTGTTATGAACCCCTCATCTCAGAGGCCAAGTCCCATGGCACCACCTCCTACACTTCTAAAACCCAAGACCATCATTGGCGGAAAGACCTATTCAATCGAGCTAAATGACAGATATAGTGAAACAAGAATAAAACTATAGGAGATCATATGAGATTCTTTCCATGTTTGACAGCATCTTAGTACACCCTACTATTGGCTCCATTAAACTAAAAGTTCAAGGAAAAATGTTTACCAGAGAAGACCATTTCATGGAAATGATGGTGTTATTTTTATTCTAGTGGGTGAAGACTAAAAAGGATGGACAACTTTCCTCAACCTCATTGAAAATTGCCCCCATCGTACACCAAAAAACCTGATCAATAACCAAAACCTATTCAACCTCAGAATAGAAAGAAAAACCACAACTATTCCTATCAACCCTCACAGCCCTTGCTTACCATTAAAAACCATCACAAAAGCCAGAAAATCCGAAGGAAGCTACAGAAACTTACCTTTCAATCCTCAACAAAAAGGGCAAGATGGTCATCACAGAGGTTTTCCCATCCCAGTCCCTATCCTATGGATACATTGGTGATCATTACCATAAACCCTTCCCACCACAATTGGTTCATGAAAAACATAAGCATATAATCTCTATTCAGTGATTTTTGCCATCCAAATCCTTTTAAGGCAGACAAAACGATCAATGACACAAACTGAAGATAAACCTGAATAGAGGAGAAAAAATTGGACTGTAAAAATTTCTAAACCCATGATGCAAACACAACTCGCAACAAACCCAAGAGATTTTGTTGAATCCAATCACATGGATAGATCGAAAAACACATCTCAAAACAAACCCAATCGAAAGAAGCAGATTCAAACAACCTACATGCCTTTTTGATGAACGGCTACAATGCTTCGACTCTTTTGATGGTAGTGCTCCTCTTGAGATGAACGGTGTTGACAAACGGTCACTCTAATATGATGACTCAAACTCTAAACCTTAGCCCTACTTGGAAGAGAAGAAACCCTAATGGAAAAAAGGAAATAAATTATAAAAACCCTATATCTTAGATGAGAGGGTTACATTTGTATATGCATACAGAAGACCCTGAACTAAAAGAATATATAATTACAATAAATAACAAATATACATAAAAAAAAAAAATAAATAAATAAATAACATATATTATAATAGAAATGAAGACCAGCAACTTCCACTGCCTGTCAGTCAGTAAGGGAACAACGAAAACCAAGGGACACCAAGAAGAAATTATCAAAAGAGGGCAAGCCAGAGGCTATCAAATCGATCCTCTATCTGAAAAGTAATAGAGTTGTGGGAATAGAGCACAAAGGGTTTTATCTCCACCCAAGTATCCTCCAAAATATAATAGTTAGCACCATCGTCCATCAAACAATTAAAATTTGAGAAGAAAAAAGGAAACATGAAGCAATAGCAGTCTACGGAATAGAAACCTTAAGCTAAACTTGAAAATCATTTGATCGAATAACCAAGCATTCAAATAAGATATCAATTGCCAAATTGTACAAAAGGAACCCAACTTTCATGGAGGAAAAAGAAACAAAAGAAGACAGAAGGGTCAAATCAAAATAATAAATAAATAAACAACTGCAACACAAACACTAGACCTACAAAATTGACGCCCCAAAAGGAACCCAACAGGCCCTAACCTAGCTAAAATTGAGGAAGAAAAGGGTTTAAGAATAAACCAGCAAATAATTACAAAAGTTGTTAAACACAGACGCCCAATGTGAGGCGATAAACCTAGCTAAATTTGAAACAACATTTGACGTGAAGAACCACTGTCAAACACAGAAGACTCACCTTGATGAATTGCATGAACTCACTGCAATGATTGTTGACAAATTCCTTTCTTGGACCAGCAGGGTTGGCAAGCTCTTCCATGACTCCCCCCGCAAGCTCCAAAACCCTCACAATTCTCTGCAGGAATGGAACACAAAAATTGGCCGTAAGAAATCTTGTGGTACAATTAAAGACCATGCAAAGAACTAGAAACAAAAAATTTAGGGAATAGAAAGTTAGTCCAACCTTCTCCACATTTTGAAGGCGTTGCAACGAAGTATTCTGGGTCAGTGGATCCATCAAGAGCTATCCTGGCTGTAACAAATCTCACAGCAATTAAGAATTTTAAACTAACTGATCTGTGAACAAAATAAAATTAAGAGAATAAATAAATAAAGCTAAAATAGTGTACGCATAACTGTTAACATCTCTTAAACTTAAATTGTTGAAATAATGAATTACAAGACGAATTTCCATGACTAGCGGCGTTCCCTAATCAAAAGAATTCAAATGAACTTTGGAAGGAACATCAAATTGAGAGTCATAACCGATCACAGGTTTTAGATATCATTGAACATCTGATAAGGATAAAATTCAATCATATAATAGAAAAGAACATCTGATAAGGAAATTAAAGCACGCTTGTTTAAGCTTGAACATTTTCTATATCTTTTTACACCATGAAGTACGAAGTACATAGACGGCTATTAACGGATCTTATTTCAAGTAAATTCGAAGTATCAGTGATTATTGGTTAATGAAGGAGATAATTTAAATTTAAAGAAAAGGTTCATCGTGTTCTCCCCAACTATAATCTACAAATCTACAAATAAAAGTATGGTGGAAGTTGTTGGGTCGATCAAACTAACTCCTACAAGCTTAGGACTAAAAGAGAATTGGATAATACAATAGATTATTTAATAAAGAAGAACGGAGATGCTAAAAGATTCATGGTTACAGGAGCAATTTCCAGAAGAGACCGAACAGATACAAATTTGATTAAAGCCCCAATTGATGAACATATGCAACAAATCAAAAGGCAAAACACGGCTGTTCGAGAAGTCCCAATTTTCTGAAGGATGTGTTTTGTTTCTCGTTTCTATTTGGCTATTGTTTATGAAAATTCAAAAAAAAAAAAAAAAAAAAAAAAAAAAAAAAAAAANAAAAAAAAAAAAAAAAAAAAAAAAAAAAAAAAAAAAAAAAAAAAAAAAAAAAAAAAAAAAAAAAAAAAAAAAAAAATCAAAACAACTCCTCCCTTCTTTCATCATTAGACAAGTCCTAACTTGTGTTTTCTAGTGAGAAGAAACGCATAGATGGAGATCGGGAAAATACCAGTAAAAACAAGGAGTGAGGATGCGGCGGCAACACTGATCGGAAGAGAAGCGGCGACGGCACTGGGATGCTGAAACGGAGGAGACGGCCGGGAAGAAGAAGAAAAAGAAGGTGAGACACGTGAGAGTGAGTGAGAGAGGAAGATGGAAAAGGGTTGGGTTTTGCTCTTTCGTTTATTTATTTATTTATTATTATTATTATTATTTTTATTGAGTTTCTTTAGAGTACACATATGAATTTAAGTTATTTTATTAATTAAAAATGTTGGTTGAAATGTATTTATTTTTTATTGCATTTTTTTTCGTCAAAATATTTAAGTAAAATTGTGTGTATTCTTCGATATTATGGGTGGGCTCTTAATTCATACCTTAAGCTAGAATATTACTTTCCAGAAATGAAACCTTAGAAGTTATCATGTCATGCATCATATTTTCGCAAAAAAAAAAAGTCCAAAATAACCCTCAACTTTTCTTTCCATGAGTGCACAGGTGATGTTATCATAGTCATGTCATCCAACTTAATCTGTTCTTAAAAATAGAATCAAGGTTGTGTGTGATAAAGATATTTGAGTAGTGTGGGTTAAAAAAACGAAGAACAAGGTAAAGGAAAGCCGAAAACAAAGGAAAGGAATTCAATAGGTGTTGTTTTGAAAATTTCGTGATTTTGTTTGGTGATTGTTATGATGATGTGCACACTTGAGGATGAAGGGGTGTGTGTGAAGAGGTTGTCGACCATTGAAGCTCGAGAGTTAAGTTGATCTAAGCGTTTATATAAAGGTATGAAAACCCGACGTATTTTAGATAATAGATTATGAATGAGTTTATACAAGTGGTAGGAAATGAGCATGTAGATTACATGATTAAGAGCTTAAAATAGTAATAATATATGCATAGATGATATAAATATCTATTTATATATTGTTATGGCTCATGTAAGATGTCAAGCATACTATAAATGAGGAATTGAATGTTCTATGAGTTGAACATTATAAATATATGAATACATGCCTAGGATGTGAGTATTATAGCCTATTAATTCTCCCAGAGATCCGACACGCTGTGTGCTAAGTTAGAAACATTGAGTATTCCTAACTATTGATATATATGATGTTACCGGCCGCCAGAAAATTTAGTAGACAAGCCGTATTTGACGAGAGCAAGTTTTACATGAGTTCAAAAATTTTAAATAAGCCTATAGAGTGTGAGTAATCTAAATTAGAGATAAATGGTAATGTTTAACCTATAATTTCCACATCATTGGTACTGTCCATGACAAAACCTTTGTAAAGAATTCGTTTCCATCATCTTACTCATTTGATTAAACCCCAACTTTTCTACTCCCATTTATTCATTCCAATTCCACAGCAGAAGGCATGTAATGAATTCATTACTATTGTAATCATTCAGTCAAAGTTGAAACTTCCATTCTGCACGCTCCATCGGTTTGTATCCACCTAATTCCAGAGCGGATGCCTACAGTATTCACAAAGTTCTCCAGCTTGTACGATCTTTCTCAATACTACCTTTCTATAATAAGTGTTAGTCATGCCCGAAACAAACTTTCAAGAACCACGGATTAGTGCCCCTATTGATTGAAATAAGAAATCATCAGAATCAAGTCAATTCAGTTCGATACAAAGCTAAATAATGATGAAGTTCACAACAACATGCCAACCTAACTTTAAGCACTAGAACGTTTTCGGTTTTTGGGTGAAGTACAGTTCCATATTTTAAAAATGTAAACATCATACAGAATAGATTGTCAACTAGTGGTGTAACATCTAATTTGCCGTACATGTAAGTGATTCTACAGCCAATTATAAAGTTCCAGACATATTGTAACAATATGCCTTCAAAAGGAAAATTGCCATTCAACAATCGAACAAGCCATGAACTAATACACTTTCCAGATCGACAAAACTAAATAGAGCCAAAAGAAATCCTCCAAGGAGAGTTCCAAAATCTTTCTCAAGCCTACAAATGTCTAAGTCTTTGTATTAGTGACAGGAGGCTTAGAAATCTAGAAGTCTCGCCATCTATTCTTCATGTAATTTTATTGTTTTCAAGAGAGCTTTGATTTTACCATTCTTCGTTTTCCATTTTTTTCCTCCGGTATAATAAGATTGAATTAAATGCTAGTCACATAGATTAGTAGTTTGTATTGGCAGAGTATTTGATCTTCAATTAAAACTAGTTGTGCCTAGCTTGGGGTGATTTCTAAATCTAATTTCCTAGTCTTCAAAGGCAAAAAATATCTAGATAGAAGATTGTGTTTTTGTGTGCTCGTCTCTATATAGCTAATACGTATCAGAGTGACAGACCCTTAATGCATGGAAATACAGGAGGACCAATAAAGAAGAAAAGAGTCGGAAACGAGCATGCATGAGTGAGGAGCCAATGAGAGAGAGTTATTAAGTCAACTAGAAGGGGCAGAGTTTGGATATCAAGTGAAGAAATCATCAGGTTACAGGGGGGTTTGGAGGGATTGGAATCTCTAAATCTCCCTTGTTTTTCTTCGAATTCAATATAAATTGAGGTACCTTGGTGCATATAAATCAATATGAACTTCATTCTTCCAGAGGAAAGGCTAGAATTTGATAAAAGAGAGCATCGCCAGAGCTCTACTCTTCGATCTCTTTGAATTTAGAAAAACAATATGCTGTCAAAGAAAAATTGAGAGAATTTAACGGTTGTTTAGAGAACATTTATAGGGAATTTGTACAGCCCCCTCCCCTCCCCTCCCCTCCCCTCGGGCAAAAATACACTACTTTTTCACTGTTTGGATTGTGGCCACTTGTTAAACTCCTTTTTTGAGTGGTTGAGAGGAGATGCCTTGTCTCCTTGGCTTCTTTTGTACTCTTTAAAATTTCGGTAATAAAATCTTTGCCTCTTATTATATATATATAATAAGAGAAAAAAATGACCAAGAAAGTTAACTGATAAGAAGTAATTTCATTGACAAACGAAATTACAAAATGGGATGGGGTGGGGTGGGGGGAGTCTCAAACCAAGGATTTACAAAAAACTTCTCCAACTGGACAAAATGGCTTCCATATTTACACCAAGATATAGCAAGAAAGTTATAAAAAAAATCTTTCAAAGGGCTGCTCCTATTCAGTAAACATTTTCTGATTTTCCATACTGTGTGGCCCAAAAAAGCTCTAACAAGATTCATCCATAGAAATTTCTTCACATTTTTGAAAGGGTGGCCCGTGAGTCTAAGTAATAGGAGACAGCTATAATAATAACCAGTACCACAGTCTAATCAAAAACTAAAAGGGCAAGTATGGAGTATGTGACCTCGTGACTCCAAACCTTGTTTGCATAGGACACACCATCGAGGGAAACTCAATGAGTAGGAGATCCCAATATTTCATCCTTAAAATTCCATTCTTTAGATAGTTCACTTCATAAAGGAAAATGATAATATTTTTCCAGAAGCCTTAACGTTCTCACCCTTTCAAGAATGCAAAAGCCCTAGTAAGAAAATACCTCAACATGCCTTTTTTTTTAGAATATGTGGAAAGAAATGAATCGGAGTATATTTACAGAAAAGGCACAGACCTACACAAAACTTTTCGACAATGTTGTTTACCAAGCTATATCTTGATATAAACTATCTAATGTTTTTACTTCCTATAGCTATACCTCCCTCATTGCAAATTGGGAAGGTCTTTTGAAAACACCATGAATTATACATATATCAAAAGTTGTCATTCTTACTTTTGTAAATTTCATTGATGATTTAAATTTCAATCATCAATGAAATCTTCTCCCATAAAAAAAATATTTTTAGAGGAAATTATCAAACATATATTAGAAGTTTTCAAATAATACGAAATAATAATAACCCATAAAACCTTCATTGATGCATCAAGAAACAAATATACACAAAGTAGCAAATGTTTGGACCATGAACTGAGTAAGTTAAATTAAGTCATTCTTACTGTTATCATTTTCTTCATCATCACCACTGCGACTCTTAAAGAATGGGGTCAGGTAGTTCCTATTCAAAGCTGTAAATGATGCAGTGCTGAGGAAAAAAAAGTGAGGCATTTTATTGATGATTCAATAATCAGAAAAGGTCTGAAAATGAAAGAAGGATATTAGATGTCACCTCTCATGGAACTCCCTAAGTTTCATTTTGATTCTACTCCTTGATGATCCTTCATCACTATCAGGAGCAATGTAGCCATTGCTCACATCAGAGTTCTGAGAGAAAGACGGACAAGAGATTAAAAGGTCTTGAGTTTCATTAACTATTACTGTAGCACAACAGACCTAGCACATGAATCACAGAGACCAATTTTCCAGGTATCATGGTTATTGTGAAAAGAAGTACACAGAAATTTATACATCATCCAGCTTAAACACTACATATCAAAGAATTTAACAATGAGAGGCAGAAGAACCGCTTGATCGAACTTTTTTGTTGTTAAATGAGCATGAAACGATAGAACCCACAGACATTTGATAGGACTGGATCACATGATCACACAAAGGAAGGTTGAGGAAAGATTATTTGACTTAGTCTAAGTAACATTCTCAAACAAGCTCTTTTTACGGGAATTTTATCTTTTCATTAATATTGTATCACTTCCCCTCATTTGTGAAGTTTGAAAATTCATAGAAGGTCCAACAAGTGAAAAGTGATATTATTTGGGGAAGAAACACCATTATAGGAACTCTAACATAGGGCCTCTCTAAAATCATGTTAAATTACAACTAAACCGAAAAGCTTAAGCTAATGATACATTTAATTTTTTTAGCAATGCTTTAACAATTTATTGTGCCAAAAACCCTGAACATTCTCTGCATTCTCTTTATTTTCTCTCAATCTTCCCCTCCCCTAATTAACAGCAGGATTTAGTTGAACAACCATGGAATCCCAACTCGTAAATACCAACATAACTTTCCTCTAAAGGGCCTTTTCCCTCCTGAGGAAATCTCCAAGTCCGTTTCAAAAGCTCCTTTTCTGGAGCAACCCCGCAATAAGACCCTCGTGGGAAGTGGGTAGAGAGACCCAACACCATCTAACAACTTACTGCCAGGTCTATATACCCCTTCCAAATGAAATCACTCATCTTCTCCATAGAACTTATGGCTTTCATAAGAGCTCCAAGAAATGAGAAGAAGTATATATGCAGGCTATTCAAGCCAGAATGGTCTAAAGTCACTCCTCCCTTTCGGGAGTACAAGACACCTCCACTTATCAACCTTTGCTCTAAACTTATCCACAATCGGTTCCCAAAAAAAGCAAGCATGATGACCTACTCAAAACTTAACTCTTCACATCTCAGCTCTCTCTTTTAAACTATTCCTTGTCCTCTTTCCACGGTCACACTAAATTAACTATATTAAAACTCATGAATTATAAGGTTGCAAGTACATGGTTACAAGTACATAGACTTCTCTTTTATACTTGCTCCCTCCTTATTTAAACTCTTCCTAACCCTACTCCAACAGCACTATTCCGATTCTCCTTACCCCACTTTGAATTAGTAAATTACATGGGCAATTCACTCATGAACTTATATAAAAGAAAAATCTTTAGGCTAGATCCCTCGTACACTATCTTTTATCATTTTTCTTTCGAAAGAAATGCAAAGGAATATACTCCATACAAGGATACAAAACAGCCCAAGGGTCAGGTGTAGGGAGCACCCCCTAAAACTAAAGAAAGAGTCTTCCAGTCATTACTAATCATAAGTAGACAGTAGTTACAGTAATTTTGTGAAGAGAAATTCACCAAGAAGCCATATTTTGTACAAAATTACAAAAGAAATCAAGACGCTATTTTCCCTCATTCAGCATAAAAATAGATTGGGCCAAAAGATCGGAACCATGTCACATGGAATATGAAATTACACTGAGAAGGATAGGGGAGCATTCTTATTGGATGTAAAATATTTTCCTCTATTCCACTCCATGTTCATTTTACTCATGTATATGATTGGCACAGCAGTATTCATGGTTAACTTGTCTAAAATAACTATCTTAGAGTGTTCATATCTTGTACATTTGGGCATGTAACTTGGAACATTCATAAAGCTCTTGCATGCAACTAAAATAACTCTGTATACCAGAGCATTGATAAAGAAAGAAAGCAAGGAAAGAGTAAAAAAGAAACAAAATTCATAAAACGTACTTCAGTCAAAGAGTATTCATGGTCATCATTGTCGCCTACAACTTGTAAAGCTTCTAGCATCGTACCAGTTGAACCTCCAATAAGTAACACCTGAAAATTTTCAAAGTGATAAGAAAAAGAGAAGAATATGAAATATCGTGCAATGACCCTACTCTTTTAAGTTTAATTATGGTTGCTAGTAGAAAAAGAGAAGAATAAGAAATATTTCTTATCCTAAATGTAGTAGCAACCATATTTAAAATATCGTGCAAAATCATATTCCCTATCCTAACAAGAAGGTCCTCAATTATATTTATACAATCGCAAGAGCTAGATGCCTCAAAGAAACAATTCCAAACCACTCCTGCAAAATCATATCTCCAAAGAATATGGTCAAGTCCCTAGTCGCCCATCTATTAAGAATGCAACAAAGTAGCCCTCTACCAAGCTGGACATCCTCCTGAAACTCGATCTGGGGTGTCAACTCTTTTGCACATGACCTATACCATAAGAAGTACTCTACAATGATTGAATTTGTTTAATCCGCTATTTACTCCAGTCCAGCACTATGCAGCAAAATTGGCATCTCTTTAAGTCATCCTTACAACACGAATCATGAGGAACACAGTAGCACAATAGCTTATCGGATTTCTAAATTCAATTTTTTATAGTATAACCACTGCGTAAAGAAAATTTATCATCTTGGTAAAAACTAATCCAAAAAATTATTCACCAGATTTTGATATAATCAAAAAAAAAAACATGAACTTCCTACCGTCAATACAACTATTGCAGTAGTTGCCGTGAAAATTGTCTGCCCGTGTCCATCTGGAAGATCATGGATTGATTGAAGTGCAAGAGCAAACGCCATAGCCCCACGAAGTCCTATTCAAAATTTATAACACTTAGAACTATATTCAAATAATGGACCCCTCTCCCCAAACAATATTAAATGAATAAATGAATAGGAAATTATGCTCCTTACCACTATACCAAAGTGCCTTCTGATGATTTGAAGGTATTTTTCGATGTGCAGGTCGAACTAAGTTGACTAAATATGCACAAGAAAAGACATTTGCAGCCCTAGGAAATATCACACAAAATACTACAGTCAAACACACAGATAGAAACATCTGAAAGTGAGAAAGAAAACATGTCCAAAGTAATGTTTTTATTTTTGGACAAGAAACAGCATATTGATAGAGTAAGGGGCATCCAAGTAAATGGAGGATAAGCTATCCTCTCAACTCAACTGAGAACTAAATGAACTATAAAAAGGCTATTCAATTTGTTTTAATTAGAATGTAATGTAAAGAATCATGTACATAACTACATTCAAAAGTTTTAAGAAACAAAAGAAATAGAATCTCCAAAGATGCAACCTTCCGTGAAAGCTTAATGATCTAGGGTTGGCAAATAAGAGAGAAGAAATCAGCAGCAATACCTTGCGACACCAATAAATAGCTGAGGTGAACATTGAGTGAATTAAGGAACCACAAGAAATTAATATCAATAAAGAAAAACAGTAAAAGTAGACTGTTAAACAAAGGTGTGGATACAATTGAGAAAAAAATGAATCCAACATGTGACCAGCTATGTTGCTCCATTGCAATATCTAAGCCCATATATATAAATCTGGACGACAAAAGACAAAAAAGAAAAGTGATAAAAAAAAGTTGTGAGCATCAAGTAGGTAAAGGATCCTTCATTGAGGCTACAACATTGGTCATGGCTCCCTTACATAAATGTCTCTGCCAGAGATGATATTAAGTGAAAGAATTCCGCAACAAATTGTTGTGAAGGCTCTGATAAGTTTGAATATGTATAATGCTTCATCACCTAAAGAAACATCAAATATTACATGCGTGACAACAATTAGTATGAACGTATTGAACTACAAGACAAACCAAAAGGGGGAAAAAAAAGGTAGAGAAAGGACATCTGTCATCTCTACTCACCATTCCTGTGAACAATATTGATACAATACCAGACAAACCAAAACCTTCTGCAAGCATGTACCTGTGGTAAAAGATCTCACGCTAAACTCTATCAACGTAAAAGGTAGCTATAATAAAATGACAAAACTTAAGGGGAAAAGAAGATTGCTTACGAGAAATACGGGAAAAGAACAAAAAGACAGCACTCCAAATTTTGAAGACTGGACAGAGGAACGAGCAAGTTCAGATACAGAAAAGTCATAGAACCTTATGGTAAGTTTTTGTTCGAAGAAGAGTGCATTATGATTTGGAAGTTCTTAAAGTGTTCAGAACTTACTTGTCAATGTCCAATCCAGCATACTTAAAAAGGTTCTGAGAATTAAGGCTCAACATGACATCAGAAAAGTAGAATGAAAATAAATATATAGCTAAAGACAACAAAGATAAGATTGAGCATAAAAGGATATCAATGCAGAGGTAAATCCAACTCCAAGACCTGCAGTTCCACAGATGATAAGTATCGTTAAGAACTTCCATTTATTTTATTCAGTAATCAAGATAACTGTATTAATGGTTAGGAAGTTATAAAAGAAGGTCAGGCAGTAAACAGCACAAGACTTTTGTGATGTACATTTCTTCTAAAAATGATTATGTTTTGATAGTTATATTGGTATATCAGAAGTCTTCAATGACCTACAACAAGATAGCTGATATTTCTAGAGGATTTAGTAGTTGAGACTAGTTAGGAGCCGGTTTAGAGCTAGAAGGCATCTTGTTTTGCCAGAATTCTAGTCTTGGAAGGTTTCCAAATCATCGACTTATTTTTTAATTTTTTTTTTTTATAAACAAGCCATTTTTATACTAAAAGAAAATGATGAGAAGGTTTCATAAATTATTGATGCATTTAAACCAGAGTTTTGGAAGATTATTTTATCCATGCTTTTTCCTTCTTCCAAGATTACTGAAGAAATTTTATCTCCCAAATCAAAGACGTTGTCCTTACAAAGGCTTAGTACCCTATAGGAATTGCTATTTAACGAACTCATAACAAAGTAACTCATGTTACCTTTAACTAACAATAACTACTCAACTAATTAATAAACCAACAAGCTAATAAGAATAAGTATCAACTGAACAACAACCCACATTGAAGTAATTAGCAACAAGCTACTACTAGCAGTTACATACCACTTTCACAATATCAACTGGAGTTATTTTAAGTATCCACATAGATGCCTAACGAATTAAATGTATTGCTTCTCATGAGTTCTCTAGAATTGTTGAATACAACGGATGTGAAAGAAAAGGAGAAAAAGAAGATCGTCTAGAGACAAGATAAGAGAAAGATAACCTGCTGACAGTGAGCCAACAAAAGTCTCAAGAAATCTAACAATCACAAAGAAAAAGTTCTTTCCAGAATAAGCATGACTTCTAACCAAGGACATTGTTCTGCAAAAGTGATTCTAATTAGAATAAATTCAATAATGATGGAAATGCAAGAAAAAAAAACCAACGACTTCACATACCTGTACAAGGAAATTGCCATCTGCCATTATCCAACACGAGAACCAGAAATATTAAATATAGGCATCTTCAACAAAGATCAAGAATTACTTCAATAAATAAAACTTACGGCATCATTCAGTACAGATTCTCCAAACACCAAAGCATAAAGGTTCACGTCTGTGCCAAGTTCCTAGAATGATGACATGACAATGATGAACTACTTAGTGATTAAAACAATGTATCATATACAAAATTTGACAGTCAACATATGTTGTCAATGAAACTACAGGCAGATACATGATGAAATTCAATTCATAGCATACAATAATAATTTATTAATTCAAATTCTAAACAGTTGCAAGTACATTTTTTTGCACATAATATGCAAATTCAGAAAATCAATGTATACAAATTCTTGGAAGGACCCTCAGAATCTAGCTGGACTTCTTTTTCAAGAAAGATAAGACGCAGACTGCTGAGTTAGAAGAAGAATGGTAAAAAAAGTAGGGAGAGTTAAGATATCAGCCCACTCAAGGTCTAACAAGTTTTCCAGAAGATACGATTGCTTTTAATGGAATTGTTTCATGATTACAGTTTGATGTTCTCCACAATCCTACAATTCCATGATATATTTTTAAAAACTGGATCATATGAACACCTGAAAAATGGACAGGACAGTGACAGGATCTGTTGCCGAAATAAGAGCACCAAACATAAGACATTCAACAAAAGGAAGCCGGTACATGAGAAACATTAATCCACCGAGGTAACTGCAACAGAATGAGTAACCTAACCGCATTAATGTGGCATAAATTAAAAATAAAAACAAGGTGTACATGAAACGAGGGTTTCGCAATTGAAAGGGAAGAAGAAAAGTTTACACAAGACCACCGGTAACAACCGAGGCTATAAAGGTTCCCAAGATAGCAAACGTCACAATCGCCCCAAAGTTTGAGAAGAAAGGCTTCTACAAAACCAGCAACGTTGTGTAAATAGCATCATAACACGACGGCTATACTATTATCAACCAACTATTCTTAAATAAGGAAATATTGAAGCATTGGTTGGAGGGTCGCACTTACAGGTGAGAGACTAAATCCTGACTGAGTACAAGAGTGTTAAGGAAACAAAATGGGGAACAAAAAAAAGAAAAACCCCTAATTGGTATGTAAATTACGACACTGAAGGATATAAGATGATCGGAGGCAAAAGGAAAAGGAAGAAAAATTCTTCGTGAAAGTTGAACCACGCCCTGCAGAAGTAGAATATGAGGAAACTTGGCTAACTCATTCCGTTTCGCAAAACGGCCACACGAGACCTCGCCACTGGGAGATGGAAAGAAGGAAGATATTGAACCTGATGTTAGTTTCAGTATTGGAAATGTTGGCAAGCCCGCCGACGATTAAACCTGACATACAAGTGATTAAAGGAAAGGGAGAAAAACAGAGAGGCGATAATGAAAAGAAAAACCTAATGCAACGGTAAAGTTGTCAACTGAGTCCCAAATTAAGAAGCGTAAACAGATTCGAAGCTAGAATGAAAAGCGTATCAACAAGAGAAATGAATTAAAGATACCGATGAGAAGAGAAGCACTGGCTTCGGGAAGAAAATAGACTCTATGCCGGCGAAGAACATGGCCGAGAACGAAAGAGAGAACGAGCATCATGATCTGAAGGAGGATTCCAACTCCGGCGGCTTGCTGGTCCTTGACTGGACTACCTTTTGGCTCCGCCGGAGAGATGAGCATAATTTGTGCTTCTTCCTCCATACCCATGGATCTTCCGATGCTGCACCGATCGTCTGCAGAAGTTTCTGGGCGTTCAGGAAATTGGGTTGTCTCTGTGGAAGATGACGCCAAGTCGCCAACAACGGGAGTTAAAAAGTCGCTCCCCCAAAATCTCTACACTTCCTTTTATTTTATCTCATTCAATTAATTCCTTTTTTTTATTCCTTTTTTTCCTTTTATTTAATCTTTTTCTTATTATTATAATTCTCAAAATTGGGATGGTTAATTATTTTGGTTCCAAAGTTTATATATTTTTAACTCTGCTACTGATACTAGGGGTACGTGGTCGAGTTGGATTGGGTTAGGGTTGGTTGGATTAGTAACCCAACCCAACCCTCTATTTTCGGGTTGGTCCAAAAAAAAATTTAAAAATTTAATTTGTATGACCTAAAATAATAAAACAATTACTACCTATAGGTTGTAGATCAAAAATATCAAACTCTCTATTGCATTCATATTATCACATATAAATATGTAAATAATATGTAATGAATTAATTCCAAAGTTACTACATCTAATTAAATTATGTACATTTACTATATATAATCATTTGACAAAATGCCTAAAAATTTAAAACTATCTAACCATTCTTAATTCCTACAAAAAAAAAATATATATATATATATAGCATCTTGAAAGTCAGTACTAAGATTGTTTGGATAAAGCATAAAATTGGTGGAGCTGGAAGGTCTTAAAACATAAGAAAAATAAAGTATAAATTGTGATATAAAATATATCTTAACAAATAGACCATATATAGATTTGGAGTTATCTGTCTCAATCTTAGAACAAATCTTCAAGTTGTTGAGGAATATCTAACCATGCTCATTTTCTACCATCCAATTTTGTGTACATATCAGAGCTTCTTTAGGTGTCTAAGAACTCCTAAAAAAATCAAGAATCCTCCCACCCCTACTAAATGTTAATTAAGAAGATACAGTCACACTAGAAAGGCCAAAACATCTTGGTCAATTTTCGATAAAACTCTATATTTGAACTCATTTGTTTTTCACCATGCCAAAACATTAAAATTATCGATCCACATCATTCTTTAACTCGAGTGAATTGTGTTCTTCTCTTCTTCTTCGTATCTTGATAATACTAATATTGAACCACTCGAATTCTTTTTATCAATTGTGTCCATTTCCATACTCATGAACTTAAAAGTGAGTCTTGATTCAGATTGATGATGATCTTGAGCATTATCATAAAACTGGTAGTAATCATACAAACGAATTAAATAATTCTTTATGTCATCCACCATCACTTTAGCCGTAGCATCTTCATAAATATTCGAAAAACAAAATAATATGTAATCCAATTTGTAACGAGTATCAAGTACCACTGCTATGAATATCAACTTATTAATTATTTCCATTGAGCCCCAATATTTGTCATACTTAACTTTCATATTTGAACTCATGTTACTTAAAACATAGTTCACATTTTTACTCCACTGAATTAAAAGTTCTCGAATACCCTAAAGTTCATGAAAATAAGAATTAGAAGTCACATATAAAGAACTACTTTATACTTCTCGAATACCCTAAAGTTCATGAAAATAAGAATTAGAAGTCACATATTTCCTTTAATACTTTAAAAGCTTTTTCAAATTTCAAGGCATGATCAAGCATCAAATCAAATAAGTGGAATTTCATCGAGTTGCCACATCCAAACAAACAAGTGCTTTACATTTAATTTTTTTCTTGTTCAACGCGATCTTTAAATTTTGTCAATCTTTTGGGGATGATCTAACATACCTCACGTCATTGCGATCACTAGAAATGGAGTCATGCATTTCTTTAAGCCCTTCATTCACAATCAAATTAATTATGTGAGCACAATAGCTCAGGTGTAATATTTCTTCATCTAAGCTTTCTCATAATATATGAAATAGTTATATCATTGTAACTTGCATTATCAATTGCGATAGAGAAAACCTTATCGATTCTCCAATCCAATAAACAACTCTCAATAATCTTGTCAATAGTCTCTCCCTAGTGGTTAGCAACTTAACAAAAGTGAAGAATTCTTTTATGAAAATTCCATTCTGAATCAATAAAATATGCGGTGATTACCATGTAATTAATGTTTTGCAACGAAATTCATGTGTTAGTGGTAAGACAAACCGTCTTGGAATGACCGACTAAAAAATCTTTCAGCTTCTTTTTTTCTTCTAGATAGAGCTGAAATATATCTCTAGCAATGGTTACTCTTGACGGAGGGTCAAACTTAGGACATGCAATACTACAAAACAATTTGAAACCCACATTCTCTACCAATTTAAATGATAATTCATCCATAATTATCATCTTGTTTGACTAAATAATGAAGTAACAATATTACTAACCTTTTCCATCTATTGAACGTTGAAACTACTGTGGTTTGTCCTTTGTCCTCCACCTTATATGTGTACTTTCTACACTGATTTTTTAAGTGCTTCCGTAACGTGCTAGTTCCACAAGAATTAGTATCACAAGCATACTCCTTAGAACAATAGTTGCATTTGCACCTCTTATTATTGTTCTCTAATTTTGTAAAGTGGTCCCACACAATTGATTTATTGGGTTTCTTCTCTTAAATTCAGATTGTGTAGCCAATGGTGGTTTTGATACATTATAATTATTTGAGCTACTTGCACATATAGCTGCACTATTGTTTTCATCTCTAAAAAGTAAAATAGAATTGTTATGATTCAAATTATAATAGAATGCATCAAAGTTAAAATATACAATCAGTCTTTGCAAGAGGATATAATAAAAAGAGAAAAAGTTTACCCGTTATAGCGTTCCAGGAGACTAAAGAAAGAAATACGGCGTGCGAGAAAGAAACAAGACAAAGAACGCGAGAGAATGCTATTGAGATCAAATTCCTTGTGAGAGACTAAATATCGAGAGAGATTTGTATTTTGACTGACGGTTTGTATTTTGGCGTGGCTGTGCAAGAGAGAAAGAGAGAAAAAAGCTATGAGGTGAGGTTGTAAGAGAAGAGGTTGAGAGAGAAGTGAGAAGAAATCAGAAAAGAGAATAACCAAAGTAGATTTTTTAGCTTTTATGTAGAAATTGAGCTTAGAGGTAGAAATGATGTGGGCAGAAATGAGAGGCATTTCCCTCAAGCTAAAGGATGCAGAGAGTAAAGGGAGGGAGAACTTTTCTTTTGGTACCCGAACCCAACCCAAATCAGATCGAGTTAAAAAAAATTGACCCAACCCAAACTCGAAATCCAACACAACCCAACCCAACCCTTGTATTTCGGGTTGGGTCGGGTTGGGTTCTCGAGTTTTCAGGTTGGGTGTACACCCCTAACTAATACCGCTATTTATTTATTTTTTATTGTTATTATAATTTTTCGATACTTTTGCAGTCTACATTTACCAAATGCAATTTGTCTCAAAATGTATAGAGGGATACAACTAGTTGTCAAGTCTTTTGAATTGAGTTATATGTTCTAAATGTCGTTGTTGCTCCTTATTGTTTGTTAGCTTATAACATTACTGTCTCAAACCCTATTTTCTAAAATCTTTTTCAAGAGTGGAGGTGAAGGCTTGCATAAGTCGTTTGAGCCAACTACAACCCAAGTTTCAATTGGTTGACTTTCTCGACGGAAAGAGTAAATGTTGCAAAATTACGTTACAAGTCCCAAAAGAGTGTGATTGTGACAGTTGGTATTAGAGTTAACTCATTCCTAGAATTGGAATTAACAAATATGTCAACAAAAAATAATTAAGCAAGTCTATGTTGACGGTTGGTCGAGATTGAAGAGTAAATGTCTACCTGCAAGAGGTTTCTAACGGTTTTCAATTTGTAGAGATTGCTGCCAAAGTCAATAAGATTGACACAATGGTAGAGTGTCTAGGATTTATATCCTTAAGTCTCGTAATTAAATGTTTAATTTTATATTAATTTTAATTATTTTATGTACAATTTAGTATATCCATTGAATGAAAAAACCAAGGTTAGTAGTATAAACTTGAATAATACGTGATTAACATGCACGAAAATCATGTTCAAGTAATAACATAAAGAGTTTATAGTATATGAATAAGTTTGGGTGTCTTATTTTATAAACACAATTAATACAACCCACCTTATAATTGTTACAAATGATTTCATCTAAATCATTCATATGAAGACATGTGAGTGGAGGTATCTTATATAATGAGGGTGTATATGTATAACGCTGTAAAAAAAAATAATAAAAATAAATCGGCTCAAGCCCATGGGTCCAAGTGGAACCCTAATAGAGGCCACCAAAAAGAAAGGGAAGACTGGAGGGAAAGACTAGGAGAGGGTTTGGGAGAATCGAGGAGTCATCGCGAAGATTCGTCCAGAGTCGAGGTGAGTTCTTGATCTGAGACTAACCTTTACAAATTGGGACCTAATGTTTGAATACGTTCATCTAGGGAAGCTGACTTCTTGAAGAAACTTGGCAGAAATTTAGGAATCGTTAGAGAACGGTAAGTGAACTTCTATGGCTCAAATCTCATTCTATGTTGAGGCTAAAATAACGAAAAAAAAAAATACCAAGATGTAGCCCTCAACACGATCTTGAACTTTGCCGAAGGAACCAAATCAATCCGAGCTCCGGTCAAAAGATATGAAAATCGGAAAATGGTGGATCGAAAAAGGGCTACGGATTGCCGGAGAGAGAGAAAAGAAAAAAAAGGAAGAAGAAAGAAGAGGCGGAGCGCGGCTCAGTGGGTGGCTACACGCATCGAAAAAAAAGGAAGAAGAAAGAAGAGGCGGAGCGCGGCTCAGTGGGTGGCGACACGCATCGAGCGTCGGCTGGAGTAACGCAGCTCCAGTGGAACGATGACGCGTGTCACCCACAGAAACCAAGCCAAACCGCAGCGAATTGAACCGCTGGTCGAACCGACCCGACTCGAGATTGCGTGAAGTCGTCCGCACGTGTAGGTTGCGATTGGCATCCTTTCCTATCCTTTCCTACGCGTGAGGGCGTGTGAGAGGCTCGTTTTTCGTCCGTTTACCTTATGTTTGTCCCAATTCCTATTTTAATAATATTTTTATGTGAATAGGGATCTAATCAAGGATAATTAGTGTTTTTGGACACCCTACGAGCGTAGAGACGCTAGCGAAAGGGCACGCGTCATCCAGGTAAGTCAACACCCGATATTTAGGAAAGAAATACTTGTAGGATTCGCTTGAATTGCATGCATGCTAGTACATTTGCTTTAGATTAGCTTTCCATGAATGAGACTAAGTAGATTGATTGTTATGAGCGTATTTGGTAAATTATCTGGGTGTTGCTAGTATGCTTTAAGCTTCTGCTATACGGATGCATATGTTTAATTCATGTTGAATAGGTGAACTCCGCGTTTTGGGCACTTGAGGGATGACATCGCCCCGTTGAGTGTAAACTTTACTTTCCGGGTGCCTGATGGAGGTCATTGTTCTATTGAGTTTGCATGTTTAATTTGCATAAATTATGTGTGATGATGTTAGACGGTGGTTGCATGCACACTCTGTTATTTTCCAGACCCATTACTAATGATAAGCCTAGGGATTTGTAGTTAGGAGCGACAAGTCACTCACCCTAGATACAACCTTCCCCCTAGGAACCTAACAGATTTCCACGACGAAGAAGTACCTTATGAGTGTCCTTAGACTGTCAGTTGTTTGAAAGGTCTCTATAGCTTCGTGGGGGAACCAGAGGTTCATGATCAGTTCTTACTGCTCCTAGCCATTTTGCATGGGAAATGTGTCCCCACATCGTACAACCTGTTAGCTGCACGGGAATGGGTTGGTTCGTGCCCCCCCTAGGGGGACTATATGGGCTTAGGAGGTACTCAGCATACCCCTAGGCTAGATACCATGTAATCTCAGATAGCCATGTAGAGGTAGCGCCTCATAGAGAGACGTCGATCATGTCAGCTTAGCATAAGGAACCCTTAGTATGAAATGAAAGGACAGAGAACTAGTAAAACTCTAAGGAGCAAGCTCCAAAGAGCAAGTCCCCAAAGGGCTAAGACCAGAACCAGATGTTCTAGAGCCAATTAGAAGACTGTGAGAATTCTATTAAGTTAAGGATGCGATGAGAACCTACAAGTAGGTGGCTTACTAAGTATAGTTTTTATACTCATCCCATTTTTCCTTTTCTTCCTCAAGTATTTGCAGGCTGTCGGTCGAGGTAGAGGAGCATTCGAGAGCTGTGTGTCACAATCGCACTCTTGATGACAGCGGACTTACGATTGTGCGATACTCACTTTCCAACGACAAGTGAGCTAAGCCAATTCGTTCTTACGTCGCGTACGGCCAAGCGACGTATACTCGAGCCTCTAGCCTTGGTTTAAGAAGAAGGTTTTAGAAAACAAGGGCAGAGAGAGATTTTCGAAAGAGAGATTTTGAAAGAGACGTTATATATACAAGCAAGAGAGTAACAACAATTTATATAACTATTAGTAGGGAGAAGTTGACAACTAGTCATATCCCCTATAGTACATTTTGAGGCATTTCATGTTTGGCAAGTCAAGACATGATTTTTCTGAAACGTCATACTTCCATGGAAAGACATAAAGGGTTTGGCTTGTCATGGGCATGCGGCCATGGGAAACACGCCTTGGACGAGCATGACCGTGACATTCTCCCCCACCTAATTGGATGATGTTTATATCAACCTACTACTTTCAATCCTGGCGATGTGGGTGGCGGCAGAGTCTAGATCTTCGGCACGTTTCCAGCTGGTTCCTCTGTAGGGAGATTCTTTCATTTGACAAGAAATTCGTGAATCTTCCGTATAGGTCTTCCTATCTTCCTAACCTTGTCGGCTAGGGTCTCTATTAGATAAAAGCTATGGTTTTATTCCTTAAATTTCGTTAGTTGTTTTTGACTTTTGAATATCTGAATTAACACTCTTCGTTTAGTGGAAGAGCATATTTTTTGCTGGCCATTTTGGCTAACTTTGGGTGGAAGGTTTGCGCCACTCCTCCTAAATTTAGGATAAGTTTATTATTTAAATATGTGAAACTGAATCAAATTACGACTATGAGTCTTCAGCAAATATTTCCCTAGCCCTTTTCTTTTTCGTTATTTTTTTTCTTTGAAGTTTTCCTTCGGCCGGTTTTTACTCCGTCGACGTTTTCCTCTCAATTGCCAGAAGTCAACAATCTCCTCTATTTCTTTTGTGTCTCTTTGTTTCAGATCGTTGCTCAGTCTAGTGATTACATTTCGCTGGTCGTCGTCTAGGTGAGGGTGATAGGGCTTCAAGTTGCTCACATGAAATACCGGGTGGATTTTCATCCATGTCGGTAGCGCAACTTTGTATGAAGTAGCCCCGATCTTTTTAAGAACTTCAACCGCCTTCATATTTTCGAACTAGTCTCTGGTCCTTTTGACTGCGGAATCTGATCTGTTCTGGCCTCAACTTGATGAGGACTTGGTCTCCTGCTCGAAATTGGAGGGGGCGCGCTTCTTATCCATCCACTTCTTCATATGCTTAGAAGCTTTCTCCAAGTATGTCCGAGCTATATTTGTTGTCTGCTCTCATTCTCTAGTGGAGTTTTGAGCTTGAGAATTTTTTCCTGCATAAGGATGATCAATAATATGAAGCAAGGCCGGCTGTTATCCACTTACAATTTCTGAGGGACTCTTTCCCATATCGAACTCGTTTGACAATTGAAACAGAATTGGGCGACATCTAGCAGTTGTATCCAGTTCTTTTGGCAAGCGTCGATGAAGTAACGTAAGTATTCTTCGAGCAAGCAGTTGAATCGTTCCGTCTGTCCATCGGTTTGAGGATGATAGCTCGAGGAGATGTTTAAAGTCGTTCCTAAGAAGGCGAATAACTCGGTCCAGAATGTGCCAATGAATCTACCATCCCTATCGCTGATGATGCTCGATGGAATGCCCCATAACTTTACAATGTGTTTGAAAAATAGTTGGGGTGTTAGTTCAACCGAGCATAATTTGAGGGTCAGAACGAACGTCACGTATTTTGAGAATCGGTCTACGATAACCAAGATGACATCATATTCCCCGACTTTTGGGAGGTGTGTTATGAAGTCTAGAGACACACTTTCCCAAGGCCTTGTTGGCACGAGTAGAGATTTCAAGAGTCCCAAGACTTTGGCTTTCCAGACTTTGTCCAGTTGGCAGATGAGGCACGTCTTGGTGTACTGCATGATGTCGTCCCGCATATTTGGCCAGAAGTAACCCTTTTTTATTAAGGCATATGTTGGTTGCTACCCAGGGTGTCTAGCCCATAAATATCATGGCATTCCTGAATGAGCTTCTTCCTCAGTTCTACTATTCTTGGAACGTATAATATGTTTCCCTTTGTCATTAGAAGGTCTCGCTTGACCCAAAACTGTCGTGTCTTCCCAACTTTGGCTAGTTCAACGACGGCTTTGGCTAATGGGTCTTTATGTAAATGTTCTTTGATGATATCGCGCATCAATCCATCGATCTTATTTGAGTGAATATGAGCTAACTGTTGGGTTTTATGTCCTAAAACTCATAGTTTGTAAAAAAAACATATTCTATTTTCAATAAAGTTATTATTGTTGTTTATTCAGTAAAGATTGTTATTGAATAAAGTGAACTTTACGATCATTAATCTAAATCCAATAAACTAAGAACACTCTGGCTATAGTATCATTACTTGAACTATATGTAGAGACATAAGAGTGGATCAAGTTCAAGTATATAGTCAAAATGATCTATAGTATAAGGATAAAGTTGAGTACCTTATTCTAGGGACACTATGGATGCGGCCCACTTTTGTATATGATATAAACAATGTGATCACTAAATTGTACATGTGGAGACATGTGAGTGGGGGCGTCCTATGCAATGAGTATTGCATAAGATCGGACCATGAAGAAAATCACTCTCACTTTATAATGTCGTTTACTGTTGAGAAAAATTTTCTTTTTACTCGATGACCTAGGTAACTCGATGTTAATCCTAAGCTAACTGTGAACTTCTGTTTATTCGGAATTATCCTTAAATTTGCATGGGTGAGAGTGACTCGAGTTCGCCGACTCAATAGGTCTCCCATTTCAGGGGTAAGACTGGGTGAATAGCTGGGGATGTGGGGTGCAAGATGGAATTCACTCCTACCCACTTCTAGGGATAGAAGAGAGGTAGTTCCCTTAAGTACTGACTCCAGGTATTGAACAAGGGGCCCTACCCTCTCATTGGCCTGAGAGGGATCCAGTTTACTAGTTGGATCACAAACCAATTGTTCATTAGAGGATCAGTGAGACATAAGAAACAAGAAGTAACTTCAGGGGTAAAACGGTAAATTAACCCAGCTCTAGTTACGAACAACCTGTGAAGGATCAACTTACTAATCATGGTTATATCAAATGGACAGAAATATATCTATAGTGAGGGGAGTGCAACTACTAGGCTATAGTGGAATGTCCTAGTAGTTAACGAATGTTGGTTAACAATGTTAATGAGTTTAACCAGTTAATTTTGGATCGTTTGAGCCCATGATCTATTGGTCCATTAGGTCCCTCTACTAGCTCATATCGGACTAAACCATAGAACAGTGTGACGAGTGAGTTCAAAGTGTTCAAATTCAAATTAGGGAGAATGCGCTACATATATACGATATATTTAACCACATTTTTGTTTTATTTACGAATTAAACAAAAAGAGAGAATATGAGATATTTAAATAAGATTTAATATCTTAATCAAATATGAGTCGGAATTAATTGAGATTGTCATTTGAATTAATATTAAATATTAATTAAATAGTTTAATTAATCATTTAATATTACTTTAATTTGAAATTAATAATTCAAATGGATTGTTGAATCAAAATGAAGAAAGTCAAAATGTTACTTCATTTAATGGAAAAATTGATGTTAGTGGAATTTTGAGGTGTCAAAATTTGGTTTAACCAAGCCTGCATGCTTGCCCAATAAACCCCACAAATTTGAGTGGAATTTTGAGTGTCAAAATTTGGTTAACTCAAGCATGCATGCTTGCCACATAATTCCAAACATTTGAGTGAAATTTTGAGTGTTAAAATTTGGTGATCTCAAATTTGCATGAACATGCAAACATGAGTCTATAAATAGAGTGATCATAATACATGAAAGTTCTTCTTGTTGGTGAAAAACCTTGAGAAAAACCTCTCACAAACACTCTCTTCATATATACAAAATTCCTTCCAAGTTTAGTCACTCACCGGATTCCACAATCCCGTTCTAAGGCCGGAGGATAGTGGAGAAGACACTACGGGTAGTTCGAAACCGGTTCATGAGGAAAAAGGAATTTGAACTACAAAAGGTTAGTATTCAAACTCATTAAGTTTTATTACTTATGAAAATTCTAGTTATTTACTATAATTGATGTTCTAAAAGTGCTTAAGATCCAAATTGCTTCCGCATGTGTTATATTAAACCTTCAGGCTTGTGATTTGGGTATGGACTTTGTCGTCGACAAGGTTTCGGTCTTTGCTATGTCATGGAGCTAACAAAGCTCTGATACCACTTGTCACAATCGCACTCTTGATGGCAGCGGATTTGCGATTGTGTGGCAAGTGAGCTAAGCTAATTCGTTCTTACGTCGCCTATAGTCAAGCGACGTATGCTCGAGCCTCTGGCCTCGGTTTAAGAAGAAGGTTCTAAAAAACGAGGGCAGAGAGAGATTTTCAAAAGATAGATTTTGAAAGAGACGTTATACATGCAAGCAAGAGAGTAACAACAACGACTCACAGTATATAACTATTGGTAGGGAGAAGTTGAGAACTAGTCATATCCTCCTATATTACATTTTGAGGCATTTTATGTCTGGCAGGTTTAGACATGATTTTTCTGAAACGTCATACTTCCTAGAAATACAAAAATAAAACACTAGAACATGGAAAGACATAAAATGTCTAGCTTTTCATGGGCATGCGGCCATGGGCAACACGCCTTGGACGAGCATGATCGTGACACTATGCAGTCACAGAGGAGGTCATTCCGGAGAATCAATCCTTTTTCGGTCTTTAGGAGTCTTTTGTAAATTCCCCTTTGTATTTGTATTTCTTTTTTTGTAGATTTAAATCTTCATTTGAAATATTTGAAGATTACACTCCACTTTCTTCTATTTTAATTTTATTGGATTTTCATCTTTTTATTTTACCTTTCTTTTCTTTTCTCTTTCTTTTTGTTTTTGATTTTGTCTTTTTTGTCACGGTCCGAGTTTCGAAGCCTCAAAAATCGGGTCGTGACAATATGACTATGCCACGAAATATTTAATCTCTAAGAATGTTTGCTTAATCCACCACACCTAAATGGTGTGAAAGTTATTTTATTTATAATCAAATAAATTATAAAAATATGGAATAATGATAAATGGAAATAACAATAAATGGAAAGATACCTATGGTAATAAGGCAAATATTTAGATATTTGCATATAATAAAATATCAAATATGATATATATGGTAAACTATAATTTAGTACTAAATATTCTTAACACTCTCGTTATAAATATGTTAATTGAGAAGACTAATACTACGCAGATGATTATATGGGACTCAATCTTTAATTTGAGTGATTTATGAACTCGAGCTTACGAGGCTTTGTCCTTTAGTTTGCATGGGTAAGAATTCTTTTTGTAGTGGATTAATGTGTCTACCATTTTGGAGACTTGATCAAATAAGAAGCTAGGAGCATAATTTCACGAGAAGTTCACTCTTTTGCATATAGGGAAAGTAGAAGAGTAGTTTCCTTAAAGGTTTGAAGGACACTGGGAGTAACTTACCAATCATGGTCATAACTCTTTGTAGTGGGCATTTGAAAAATACTAGGTAGAAGTTGTTAATCAGATTTTTTTTGTGCAGAGACGATAAATACTCACAAATTAATATGTAAAAGTACTATTTTTTTATGCATAAAATTGAGCAACTTTTACTATTAGAAATTTGAGCATCATCTTTGTCATTTCTAAGTTTCGAGCAATTCTTGTGGTAGATTGCATTCGAACCATTTAATCAAGGTTTGATCAAGTTCGATTGTAGAGTGACTTAATTTAGAACAAGATTCCAAATCTTTCTTTTATATTTTTTTATCTTTAAGTAATCTAATTCTAGTCTCTTTGTTGATCTGAATTTTGTATAAAGAGTTGTTAATTTCTTTGGTTCAAGGGTTCTTGCTCCAGCAAAAGGTCGAATCTTTGTGCTAAAGATTAGGATTGTTTTGTCAATTTGGTATAAGAGTATGATTGCATTTTTGTGACCTAAGTCTAGAATGGATTTTATCTTTCATTTATAATAATTGTTCATCTTTTCTTCAAATATGTTCATTTATTTCTTTACTGCCTTTTCCACCCTTCTTCATTGTTCTCATTTTCTTATTAAAGATCATATTTAGATATTAAAAAAAAATAGAAATTTTCTTATAATATTGTGTATAAATTGTTCTTATCATTTATTAGTCCATTGGTATGTTTTATTTGAAGATTAGATAAACTTCACTCCATATTTTGTTTAAACCATTTAAATCTGTGTAACCATAGTGTTTGATTTTTTGTTTTTCCTAATTCAAACTCAAAGTTAACTTCTGAATTTGCTTTAATTTCGTGGAAAGGAAAGTTAGACAATTCTCTTATATTTTGTAGTTAAGAAGGGTATTTAGTCAGAATCATAACCATCTTTCTTTTTTAAATTCATCTTTTCCCACAGGATCTATTGCAAGAAAGGGATAATCTGGAGCTTAGAGTTATCAATTATATCCTTTATGGAAATGGAAAACCAATTCGGGGAATTTCTGGCACAAGCATTCAATTAGTTCGGACTTGTTTATTGTTGAAATGGAAAACCAATTCGGGGAATTTCTGGCACAAGCATTCAATTAGTTCGGACTTGTTTATTGTTGAATTGGGACCGAGACAAAAAAAGCTCTTCTATCGAAGAAGCCCGCGCTTCCTTTGTTGAAGTAAGTACAAATGGTCTGGTTCGAAATTTCCTACGAATAGACTTAGTGAAATCCGATACTTCGTATATCAGAAAAAGGCAAGATCCGTCAGGTTCAGGATTGATCTTTAATAATGAGTCAGATCGCACCAATATCAATCCATTTTTTTCTATTTATTCCAAGATAGATGCAATTTTACTAAAACATATCTTTGTGTCCCTTTGATCCTTTCCTTATTATTATTATTATTATTATTTTGTTATTTCATAATTACCTTATGTTGATGACATTTTGCTTTATCCATATATTAGTCTACTTTGATCATAATTTAGTCACTTTGTCAAATAGTTTACTTTTGTGTGTAATAAACATGAGTGTGAACTTATTGGAAAATCAGTTATTTGAATGTGTGAGTTACTGGACATTTAACTATTGTTTCTACATTTGAACCAAGACTAGAGAAATGAATGAGAAATTAATGAAGCTAGATGGAGAGAAGCACAAGTTGGAGCCATTAGTTTGAATCAAGTTATTAGTACCTTGACAAATCAAATGAAGTGGATTGAAATAGTTTTAGGTAATTCTTTAGGAAGAGAAGTTATCTTGAACAAAAGAGTAGAAAATGAAGGAAATGACAATATCATCCTTTTAATTGGACATAGTCTTTTTAGCCGACATAGTCATAGAGAAGGGAGAGGAAGAGACTGAAGAAGGGGTAGAGAAATTTTAGCACCAAGAAGAATTGAAAGAGAGTACCAATATGAGAGCGGAGAAGAAAGAGGAGTCAGGGAGTAAAGTTTAAAATTTCAACTTTTTATGGGAGGTTTAATTAGAGAAGTATTTGCAATATGAAAGAAAAGTTGAGCATGTTTTCGATACAAAAATTTTAGTGAAGAAATGTTGTTAAATTTTATATTAAGCAATTATATGGTTGACATCTTTGAAATCATAGTGGAGGAGAAATTATGAAAAACTAATTGAGATGCGGGAAGAACTGAAGACATTAATGAGAAAAATGTACATTCCTAAGCCTTATTCTCAAATTCTCAAACAAAAGAATGCAAATATTGAAAAGATAGACGACGACAAAAAAAAAAAAAAAAAAAAAAAAGGAAAGTTAAGGCCTCCAAAAAAAAANGAGAAATACAAGAAGGTTCGAGAAAGAAACAAAGACATCGAATGTTGGAAATGTCGAGGAATTAGGACATATTAGTTGTGATTGTCCTAACAAGAGAGTCATGATCATCAAGAATGGATACGTTGTCACAGATGGTCAGAAAAATGACTAAGATGAGCTAAATGAAGAAGATGTCCACGAGAATGAGGAATTGGAAGATGGAGTCATTTGGCACTTGTTATGTAATGACCCAAGCTCATTGCTAGCAAATATTGTTTGATTTAGTCCGTTACGTATCGTTGTTAGACTCATGATTTTAAAACGTACCTACGAGGTTTCCACACCCTTATAAGAAATATTTTGTTCCCCATTTTCAACCGATTTGAGATCTCATAATCCACTCCCATGGAGGCCTAGTGTCACAAACTCACTGAGTGAAAGTGGTTGTACTCACACACATAAGACAGATAAGGGGCGACCCTCAACTGGCCCCCATCTGCCCATGTTTGGTTCAAGATTGAAAAGTGTCATGATGCGACCGAGGAGGACGATGCATCATCCAATACACCAAGAGTGTGCATTGAAGCTAAGTTGAGGCATACACAAAATTTGAGAGAACAAGGCGACACGAGTGTCGAAGACAAGCTCGAAGAGGGTCGGGTAGAGCCCTAGGCCATAACCTCAAAAGTCAAGATTTTGATATGAGTTTTAGAATGCAGCTCAAGAATTAAGTCTGAAGATATGAAAGATGAAAACTCGTCAAATTTGGTGTCAAACGAATACTCGATGAACTACGTATGAGGCCGTATGTTCGTTCGCCAAAATGACGTCTACTCGAGAAGGTTTTGAAATGTCTCAAAATGTACTATAGGGGAGGCATGGTGTTGGCTCTCCACCACCCCTGGGCCCTATGACTTAAGCGAGCTACCCTGTGGTACATGCGTGTGTCACAATGTGGTGTGACAAGCGTCTCGAGTGCTTTGAAAGTGTCTTTCAAGGGCAGTACCTGATGGCACGGTGGGCCAAATTGCATCCCAGCCCATGAGTTAGAGGTTGAGTTATGCACTCGTTATCTGGAACGTCTGTTGCCAATGGTCTAGCATAGCCACGAAAGAGTCTGATGCTCGAGAGAACCCAGATGGATGGATGTTCGAGATGTCTCGATGAGATGATGGACACATGGGACATTTTCCAGCAGATGCGTCCGAGCAAGCTAAGATGGTTGATGTGTCCTGAGATAGAGACGACATCATGATGCTTGGATAGTGGTGTTGGGAATCGAGATGATAATGGTATGCAACGTGGTTGTGTCGCACACAATTGAACATGCACACACGAATGACGTTTGTGGCTGAACAAGCTTAGATTTTGCACGAGCTGTTTTCAATTGGCAAAGGAAGACCTTGCTGATGCACGATTGCCGATGGCACGGTTGGCAAAGTCGGACAAAAAATGTGAATGGGACTTGGGTTCCTCTTAAAATTGTCGTGAGCGTGTCAAGATAATGACATGGCACGATTGAAGATGACCAATCATGACAATTGGTATCAGAGCCACACTTTGTATGTTTAGTCAAACAAGAAAGTCAGTGAAATGAACCCGAGGGTTGAATAAAAGGCATAATAAGTGCGTCAAGAGTGTCAGTGTCAACTTGGTAGTTGTGTTGTCAAGCATTAGTGACAATAATGGGTTGAAGCCAAGATTCCCCCAAGCTCAAGAGTGTCAATCATGAAACATTAACGAGGGGAGTCTATACTCATCAAGCAAGAACAGAGCTCATTTGCCAAGGGATTGGGATTCCGATAATAGACAAGACAAAAAAAAAAAAAAAAAAAAA
>NW_019272070.1:255794-309634 GCF_002738345.1 Cucurbita maxima
AAAAAAAAAAAAAAAAAAAAAAAAACAGAAGGTGCACCAGGTTGGTGCCTTCCAAAGAGCAATACACATGATAGGAATAATGCTAATGGTTGCAAGCAAAGAAGTTTTGAGTCAATTGAGACATGTGTTGACCATGTGCCAGATTTTGCACAACGCAAGTCGTTATAGGGGGATGACATTACTGCAAGAGAGGCAACTAGATTTGAGTATGAAAGAGTCCACGAGAATGAACTACTCAACTTAAGAGAATGCTTCGAGAAGTGGGCACAAGTGAATCCTTGAGTCATTCCCTCTTGTCTAAGGTGGATGACTTCACAAGAGGATCAAGACCAGCATTAGCTCGAGAAGTGAACATGATGATGACAACAAAAAAATGAACTGGAGAAGATCGAGAGAAGTGACCGTGTAGCAATAGCCGAAGATGGCCAAATAAAAAAAGTTGGCTTAAGTGTAGTGCCAACAATTGAAATGACCGTGACAAAGTTAAGTTGGGGCAAGTTCACCCAACAACTGAACAAGAGAAGAGTCAGAGCATGGTGGCATGTAACAAAAGAGAAGTCAGAAGCATCAACCCAAACTTGTCCCCAAGCTGACCAAGAGGCATTAGTAAGATAAGCATTATGACAAGAGAGAAGTCAAGTGCTTACTGAATTTATTCTTGTCTAAAGCACGATCAATTCTCGCGGGTTGAGTCGACAACAATTCAAAATTCAGATCGTCATCTAGACGATGCTGAGATTAAGTGGTAGAGAATGTCACAATCGACGATAACAATTATACCCCTGAGAAAGTCATCAAGGATGATGACTAGGTTAAGTGGGAGATAATATCACAACCTCACCGAGAGAAAGTAGGTTATGACCCCACACAAGTGGCGCCCATCTGGCCATGTTTGGGCCAAGATTGAGAAGTGTTATGATGTGATCAAGGAGAACAACGCACCATTCAACACACCAAGGGTGTGCATTGAAGTTAAGTCGAGGCATATGCAAAGTTTGAGAGAATGAGGTGACAGAGTGTTGAAGAAAAGCTCGAAGAGGGCCGAGTAGGGCCTGGACCATAACCTCAGAAGTTGGAGTTTAGATATGAGTTTCGACATGCGACTTGAGAATTAAGTCCGTCAATATGAAAGATGAAAGCTCACGAAATATGGTGTCAAATGGATACTCGTTGGATTATGTACGAGGTCGTATGTTTGCTCTAAAAAATGACGTCTACTCGAAAAGGATTGGAAAAACGTCAAAATGTACTATAGGGAGAGGCATGGTGTTGGCTCTCCACCACCCCTAGGCCTTATGGTTTAAGCGAGCTATCGTTTGACACATACATGTATCACAACGTGGACGAGCGTCACGGGACGAGCGTTTTGAGCATCTTCCTTTGAAAAGGGTCTTTCATAGACAATATCGGACAACACGGGGCCCAAGCCTATGATCATAACTTCTTATAGTTGGCATTTGAAGGATAGTGGGAAGAACTTGCTAATCATGACCGCTAACTTTTTTAGTGGGCATTTGAAGAGCTTGGAGTTTCTGGAGTGGAAAGACTATATATACCCATAAATTAGTAGGTAAAAAGTTCATATTTTTTATTAGTGAAATTTAGCTCTAAAGTTAGACTTTTGCCCTTAACTTATTAATTTGAGCATTTGTCATTTCTAAGTTTCAAGCCATTGTTATGATAGATTGCATCTGAGTCATTTAATCTAGTCTTGATTAAGTTCAATGGTTGGGTAGCTCATTGCATCTGAGTCATTTAATAAGTCTTGATTTCGATTATTGGGTAGCTCAATTTAGGAGAATGTTCCAAATCTTGCTTCTAGATCTCTTATTTTAATAGGTAATCTAATTCTAGTCTTATATCTCTGGGTTGATTCGAATTTTGTACGAGGAGGTACTAATTTTTTTTTATTTAAGAGTTTTTTTTTTAGCAAAAACTTGGATCGTTGGACTGAGGATTAAGATTGCTTTATCACACCCTCTTCTAGCTCGAGAGAAACTTAGTTTATGGTTTGATCATAAACTGTAACGACCCCTCTTTGAGGATTTGAATTATAGACCACCACCCCTATTTGAGGTTTGAGTTGGGTTCAGGTTCCAAAATAAATTGATTGGGTCAACGCGACCCAACCCGAAAATATAAATAAAAATAACCCAACCAAACGACCCGTCGCTGTACATATATGGCGTCTGCCGTCGTACACATCTGGCATCCGCCGTACTATATCCTTGTCCACCATACACGTATGACGTCCACTTTTTGACCGTGAGTCCGAGACTTTGTCTCTTAGACTTAGCTTCTCTATTCTCTTTACTCTTTGTCTCTTTCTAGCCTCTCACTCTCTCAATCTCGCACTCTCAGACTTTAGTCTCGACGCTCTTCTCTGCGATGTCACGACGCTGTGGTCTCAACTCTCCACTCCGTCCCTTCTGCTCAATCTCGATCTCTCCTCATTTTCGACACTCGACAGTCGGTCTCTCCTTCTTATCTCTCGATCTCTCAGATTCAACTTTAGTGGATAATTAAATTCGTAATGAGAATTTGTGTTTTAATAAAATAAGTTATTTATGCTGTGGTTGGATAGGCATCTCTACCTGTGTTGTGGGTGAATATTCATCTTTCCCTCTCTAAAGTCCATTATTTGTGGCTCATTGGGTGGCATTTTTAATGACAATGGGTTTGCTACGTGGCATGTTTGTGTCAAAAGTGGCATTTTTTTTTGGACAAAAAGTCAGAATACTAACTTGTTAGTAGTCCATATAACTACCTTGCTCATGATTTGATATTTTATTATTTGGGGTCAGCAACAATTGGTGTATAAATGTGGAATACATAAATGTTTAGGAAAATATTTTATGCCAATTTTTTTATAAATTTGACTGGTTTCCTTTTAATACGTTATATCAAATAATATAGGAGAGACTTTCCATTCAAAATTATTTTGTGGGTGGATTGTTTAGCTCAACGAACTTAGTAGTAGAGAACAGAGGGAAGTGGAGGTTCTGGTGACACTATCCACACGACTCAACTCTAGTGGGTTACCTACAGTTACCGTGGTGTCTTACTAGTCTTTCTAGGGCGTGTTTTGGTGGCTTCGACTTGGATTCACCCATCTCTAGGATTCTCGCGCAAGGCCTCACAAACCTGTCGTGGTCTGGAATATTGGAGTTTGAGTCTGTTGGTAATCGCTTCGCAGACCTAAATGCCCGGTACTTTAGAGGTGTCCATATTCTAGGGTTTTATCTAGCCTACTTAGTATCAAGCTCTCTAGTCTAATCTCGAAGTTTTCTTCCTATTCAACAGGAAAAATAACACAAGCAATCATGCACTGGAGTTAATATGCCGCAGTTCATGCAATATTAGCAAACATGCTCAATAGGAAGATGATGTCCATCTTCACCCGGAGTGCAGATTTCACAAATTTTTCTTCCTTCTCATGCATGCATACAATATCACATTTATTAGTCTAAACATGTTTCATATTCATTCACATCTAGATTCCATTAATTTCTTTAATTAATTCATTTCCATGGCTTCCATACTAACATACTAGGTTAAGGTAGCTAAGTTTAATGGTTTGATAGCATGCATGCTCATTCCAAGTGGTTCCTACAAGTACTATTCGTGGGAATCTAAATGGCTACTTACTTGGTTGACAAGTGCCTTCTCCAAGCTCGAGTTTCTTGATGGAGAGGGTTTAAAAAATTCTAGAATTTTCTTGATAGGTCCTAATTCACATAATAATAAGTCAATATCGAAATTGAGACGAAAAACAAGCAAACGGAGGCCTAACGGAGGAAAAAGGATCAATCACTCGCTGTCCACGCGCTCAAGAGGTAATTACGCGTGGTTTCCACAAGTGCGTCTCACACGCGAAGATTCTGTGGAGTTGCAGGTCGAGTCGGGTCAAAGCGGTTTGCGTGGTTCTGGGTCGCATGCGATTCGTTGGTTCGGACACAAGTCGACCCGAATCTGAGTGCCTGATGCGTGTCCGCTAGTGAGTAGGGACGTGTCTCTCCAGCTAGAAATCGCCACATGTTTCTCACCGGTTCCAACGCGCTCCTCCGTACGCTGGCCGACACGTGGTGGTGCTCCTCCCTCTCCTCCTACGTGTGTCTAAATTTTCTAGAAAGTTAGGTTTTCGCATTTTCAATCTATTTTCTTCGGAATCTTCCAATCCTTTATTCAAGTCAAAATTTTCCTCGTGAAAGTTGTAGATCTCATATTCTACTCCAATATAATTTTCTTATATTATTTGGTAATCAATGGTTTTATTATTTGAGTTCAAATTTGAATAAAAATACGATTTCTTACCAAAAATCGCATTTTCTTGAAACTCTGGTTCGAACGCAAATCTTGGCTGCCTTCACTCTGAAACTTGAGAAGATCACACTGCTGAGGGTAAAAGTCCCAGAATCAACACAAAAATGCCACTAACATATGAAAATCTCAATAAACATCTTGATCTAGACATTCGCAGACTAGCCTTAAGTTCTTTGACGTTTTTGACGAAATAGGAAGGTGGGATTCGTGAGAGCACCTAGCCTCGGACTGCTAAAAGTTTAGGTTGAAGATTCTCAGATTTACGTGAAATTTTGATATGTTATTGTTGGAAAATTTTTGCCTACTTCCCAAGAGATAAATCGGAATGGAAGTCGAGTTCTAACGAGCCTTAAAAATGGTAATTTTGTCTAATTTTGGAATGAAAATAATTATATTGGAAAGTAGAATTAGAACTCTACAATTTAGGGGAAGGAATCAAGTTGAAACTTGAAAATGCAGAATGCAAAGAAGAGGGATACACATTGGCAACAAACGATGGAATGTCTCGAGAAACCGTGAAAACACATGTCTGAGGACAAGAGTGCACAGGCAGCGACCATGTAATAATTCTGCATAAAACCTAACACATGGTGCACTTGGAGCGCGAGTCTTCATCTTTCAGCGGGTGATGTACCTGCGGGCGAACCCGCGCATATCCTTCTATCCCGTCCGTGGGTGAAGGTGACTCTCATTTCGATACTAACTTTATTGTGACTTGAATTTGATACTAGAGAAATATAAAAATTTATGAGCTGTTAACACGTAGAAAAACTAGCTCGGGATCACTAGTACATGCTAGCATGCGAACATATATTGTCTTACGTGGTTAGAATACGTATGTTTAGGACTCTAAATGTTTGGATATTTAGATGAGAATTTATGATGTATGCATATTTTTATGTTTTCAGTTGTGCTAGAATGAAGGAAGGATGATCGTGATCTATGCTTTGGGTGATTGATGAATGTTATCTTCCCGTTGAGCTTGCTTGAATATTTAGATTATGATTTTTTGTGCTTTAGGTGATTGATAAGAATATCTCCTAAATAAGCATGCATAAACAAATAGATTGTGTTTCCTGTGCTTTAAGAGATCAATATGAATATCTCCCTAACAAATCATGCATGAATGAACCAAGTTAAGAGATTCTGACTGAGAGGCCACGATAAATTGTCAACTTGAGAAGAGAGTACAAGAGTTTCTTGTAAAGTAGAGGGACTCTCTAATAGTGAAATAAGTTGAGAATATGCAAAGACCTGAAGTTGGTCACACTTCATATCTCATAGTCGATTGACAGGGATGCCAACCACTTAAGTGTTGGTGACAACAGAAAACTGAAGTGAGATTGAGAGGAGGAGTGATTTGAATGATGGGGAGGGAGGTCCTTTTATAGGGGGGATTCCCGGAGTTGGTTGAGATTTTTGTGGATGAAATTGAATTCACCTCCCTCCTCCTTCTCTTTCGTAGTAACTAATTCAAACTTTTATTATTAGTTTCAACACCCTCCCTTAAATTGAATTCTGCGGAAATCAGTTTAGGACTTCACTTCATCTTCTTGATATACATCTTGGATTCTGCATATCCCCATCTTTCTTCTAAGCTTCTCGAACAATGGTTGTTTCAAGGGCTTTGTGAATAGGTCTGCGATTTGTTCATCACTTCAGCAAAAGTTGAGTTCAATAATGCCTTCTTTACACAGATCACGCAAGAAATGAAATCGAACATCGATATGCTTGCTCCTTCCATGCAACACAGGATTTTTAGACAACTTAATAGTTGACATATTAACACAATATATAACCGTCGTACTTGGTTGCTTCTGATTAAGAATTTCAAGCATTTTTCTTAACCAAATTGCTTGGCACGAGCATGCTGCTGCTGCCACAAATTCTGCTTCTGTCGTTGAGAGTGTTACAATAGGTTGCTTCTTTGAAGACCAGAAAATAGCTCCTGAACTCATCATGAAAATACTTCCTGAAGTACTTTTACGATCGTCTATATCACCTGCATAGCGCTATCTGTATAGCCAACCATCTTCGGATCATCTCCTTTCTTGTAGAATACCCCCAAATCAGAGGTTCCTTTCACATAACGAAGTATCCTTCTTGATGCATTGAGATGTTTTTCCGTTGGATGCTCCATGTAACGACTTATCATACTAACCGCATACATGATGTCTGGTCTTGTTGAAGTTAGGTACATCAAACTTCCCACAATTTGTTTGAAGTACCTATTATCAACCTCTCGCCCGTCAATGTCTTTGTGCAACTTTAAACCCAATTCTGATGGAGTTCCAAATGTGCGCTCATCCAATTTAAATCTTTCAAGTAATTCTTGAGCATACTTCTTCTGACAGATAAAGTTACCTGTGGGAGTTTGAGTTAACTCCTACTCCAAGAAAACATCTCATCAAGCCAAGATCTGTCATTTCAAATTCCTTCATCATGCTCTTCTTAAAAAATTCAAACATTTCTTCATTATTGCCAGTAAATATTAAATCATCAACGTATAAGCAAATAATGATAATGTTACCTCCCTTTTCAGTTTTCACATACAACGTATGTTCATACGGGCATTTGATGAATCCCATCTTTTCAAAATGAGAATCAATGCGACTGTACCATGCCCTCGGAGCTTGCTTCAAACCGTACAAAGCTTTCTTCAACTTGTATACTTGTTCCTCTTTGCCTTTTTGAACAAAACCTTCTGGTTGCTCCACATATACTTCCTCTTGAAGCTCTCCATGTAAGAAGGCTGATTTCACATCAAGTTGATAAATAGGCCAAGATTTCTGGGCTGCAATAGAAATTATGAGCCTGATAGTGTCTTGACGTGCCACTGGTGCAAATACCTCCTTATAATCAATTCCATACTTTTGCTTGTATCCTTTTGCAACAAGTCGTGCCTTGTACTTATCCACCTCACCGTTTTCATTCAACTTGGTTTTGAAAATCCATTTTACTTCGATTGTTTTCTGCCCTCTAGGAAGATCAGTGAGCTCCCAAGTCTTGTTCTTCTCTATGGATTTGATTTCACTGTCCATAGCTTCCTTCCATTTCATCTCTTTTACTGTTCTTCATAGACAATTGGATCACTATCCATAAAGAATGCAAAATAACCACTATCACTTGATTCATAATCCATCTCATAATCAATCATCCAGTTTGGTCTTTTTCTTGTTCTTGGATGTCTTTGATTTTGATCATGATCTTCTTCTACTGGTTCTTCTTGTTGAGCTTGTGATGAGCTCTCTCCATGCTCATAGTGAGGCTGAATAGGGGCTTCAGTTTGTTCTTCTTCAAGATTTACAGGAATCTGCTGATTCACAGTGATCTTTTCTTTCCATGACCAAGTTTTCTTTTCGTCAAAGACTACATCACGACTTACCACCACCTTCTTTGTCAAAGGATCGTAGAGCTTGTATGCCTTAGAGGTCTCGCTTACTCCAAGGAACACACACTTCGAACTCTTGTCCTCAAGTTTCTTCCTTTTCTCATCAGGAACATGTGCGTATGCTATGCACCCAAAGATTCTAAAGTGGTCTACTGCAGGTTTTCTTCCGCTCCATGCTTTTTGTGGAGTCATATCTCTAACAGAAAAGGTAGGGCTACAATTGAGAATGTGAACGGACCACACAACAGCTTCTGGCCAGAATTCCTTCGGGACTTCTCCTTTATTTAGTAAACTTCGAACCATGTTCAGAATGGTCCTGCTTTTCCTTTCGGCCACACCATTTTGTTGTGGTGTATATGTTGTTGTTAATTGCCTCTGTATGCCCTTCTCTTCACAAAATTGAATAAACTCTTTCAAGCAGAATTCTCCACCTCTGTCAGTTCTTAAAACCTTGACTCTTCTTCTAGTTTTCGTTTTCATAGTAGCACTAAATTTTTTGAAGCAATCAAAGGCTTCTGATTTGGCGTGCAAGAAATAAGTCCATGTTTTTCGACTAAAATCATTGATGAGGGTCATGAAATATTTCTTGTTACCATTTGATGCAGGAGAGATGGGATCACATATGTCTGAATGAATCAACTCCAAAATTGCTTGAGCTCTTCCTAATTTTCCGGATGGAAAAGAGTTTCTTTCATGTTTTGCTACTACACAGCTCTCGCAAATTTCCGTTGGTGGAGTAATATCTGGCAACCCAATTACCATCTTCTTTGAGGACAACGTCTTTAATTCTTTGAAGTGTAGATGACCATACCTAAAATGCCAAAGCCAAGTGGTATCTTCTTTCTTCACCATCAAACTTTTGGCAACGATATTTAACGTCAACGGATATAGACGGTTGGTGGTCATCTTCATCTTAGCAATCGATCCTCTTTTGGAGTCATAAATTTCACATTCATCATTTTGGAATGTGATCACATTCCCCTTTTCTTGTAACTGACCGATACTAAGTAAGTTGGCCTTCAGATCAGGAATGTAGAATACATTAGAAATAGACTTTACAAAGCCATTTCTAGTCTTGATATCTACGGTTCCTTTCCCCATCACTTGGACAGTTGAATTGTTGCCAAGAGAGACCGTAGTATGAAAATTTTCATCTAAAGTTGAGAAGAATTCCTTACAACCTGTCATATGATTGCTGCATCTAGAGTCTACGACCCATACACCTTGATCTGCCACCTTCATATGGAATGACATTAATAATATTTCTTCTTCTTTCTCTCCACAAAATTGGATTGATTTCTTTTCTCCTTTTGGAGCCTGGTATAGCATTCATTTTTGTAATGTCCAAGGCGTCCACATCTGTAACATTCCACCTTAGACTTGTCAAAGTGCCTCTTGCCTTTGTTGTCATAATCGTTTCTGACTAGGTCTGCTGACCTGCCAACATCTCCACTTCTTTCTTGGCTGCCTCTCTCACGACCTCTGCCTCTTCTTTGCCCTCTACCTCTAGAGCTTGAAGTTTCACTTGGTGTGGATATCTTTAAGGCTGTCATCTCCTCTATTGCACTTGTACGATTGAGCCTCTGCTCATGTACTAATAGGGAGCTTTGGAGTTCATCTATTTGCATTTCCTCGACATTGTTTGCTTCTTCGATAGAACATACAATGTAATCGAACTTTGGTGTTAGTGATCGCAAAATCTTTTCTACGACCGCAACATCTGTGATTGAACCACCATGCATCCTCATTTTACTTGCAAAACTTGTAACCTTGCCAATATAATCATTCACCGTTTCTCCCTTTTGCATTTGAAGAATTTCAAAGTCTCTCCTAACTGCCTGTAGTTGAGCACGTTTTACTCTCGTTGAGCCTTGATACTTCCTCCTCATAGAGTCCCAAATTTCCTTGGATGTCTTCTTCTAAAGCATTGTTTCCAAGATAGTCCTATCAATGGACTGAAATAAATAGTTCTTGACCTTCAGGTCCTTCAACTTCGATGCTGCCAACAGTTGCTGTCGACCAGCTGAGAGTACCTCGCCTTCATTTGGCTCTTCATAACCCGTTTCCACCATATCAAAGAACTCCTTTGATCTGAGAAAATTTTCCATCAACATCGCCCAATGATCATAGTGACCATCGAACCTCGGGATGGCGGGATGAACGTAGTTCTCAACTTGTTTTTCTGCTGCCATTTTTTGCTGCTGCAAGATTGCTCTAATACCAGTTGTTGGTGACAACAGAAAAATGAAGTGAGATTGAGAGGAGGAGTGATTTGAATGATGGGGAGGGAGGTCCTTTTATAGGGGGGATTCCCGGAGTTGGTTGAGATTTTTGTGGATGAAATTGAATTCACCTCCTCCTTCTCTTCCGTAGTAACTAATTCAAACTTCTATTATTAGTTTCAACATTAAGTTGACGAGGTTGTCACGATTATATTTATACATAGTGTGTTGTTTGTGGTCACGTGCCAATTCCAAACCCTTTACCTTCTTTCATTATAAGTCTTTCTTGTTATCTAATTATTTATTTTTTGTTATTATAATTTTAGGTGTATGACTTCTCAACAAAGTGTTGGCAATTTGCCTCAAAATGTATTTTAGGAAAAATATGACTAATTGTTAAATCTCCCGACTCAGGTTATATGCTATCAGTGTCATCGTTGCTCTTATTGTTTGCTAGCTTATAACATTGTTTTCTCGAATTAATTTTCAAAATATTTTCCAAAACTTTTTCGTAACCTCACTTTTCAAAAAAAAAAAAAAAAAAAAAATCAAGAGCAAGGGCGAAGGAATATGTATGGGTTGTTTGTGCCAACAACGACCCAAGGTTTTAGTTAGCCGACTTATTCTTAAGCATAAATAAGTGTTACAACAATGGTATGTATGTCCGGATCGATCGAGTGAAATTGTGATGTCATACCTAATGTAATTACTAAATGATTTTGGGTTCTAGTATCACTATTAGAATCCAATCAATGCAAGTAATAGTTTGATCAATGTTTCATCCATTGCCCTTAACTTCATTTAATAATTGTGGGTTAACACATTTATTTGAGATTAACGTTTAGAAAACCGACCCCTCTAATGTTAAGGATATTTAGCTTTGAATTATAGTTTATCATATGTATCATATTTGATCCTTTATTATATGCAAATATCTTGATTGAGAATATTTAGCCTTCCATTACGGTTTAACATAGGTACCATATTTTACCCTTTATTATATGCAAATTATGATTGAGGATATTTAGCCTTCCATTACTGTTTAACATAGGTACTATATTTGATCCTTTATTATATGCAAATATCTTGTATGATTGAGGATATTTAGCCTTCCATTACGTTTTAACATCAGTACCATATTTGACCATTTATTATATGCAAATATCTTGTATGATTGAGGAATTTAGCCTTCCATTACGGTTTAACATAGTTACCATATTTGACCCTTTATTATATGCAAATATCTTGTATGATTGAGAATATTTAGCCTTCCATTACGGTTTAACATAGGTACCATATTTGACCCTTTATTATATGCAAATATCTTTGTATGATTGAGGATATTTAGCCTTCCATTACAGTTTAACATAAGTATCATATTTGACCATGTATCATAGGCGGTATCATATTTGCTCTTTTATTATTTGTATTCATTCTATATTTTTGTAATTTATTTGACTCTGCAAATGATTATAATAGAGAGATTTAACCAATATTCTCATGGTATTAGATCTCCTTTGATTTAGCAACCCATCAAACTTAGACATGTTAGGCTATTTTGATGAAACTATAGTTTCACCACCTCACATTGAACTAGAAACCTCCTCAACACTCGGCACCAAATATTTGGCGTGGAAGACAGTCGATCAACAACTTCTCTGTCTCTTTCTCTCCTCTCTCACCGAGGAAGCCATTGTTGTCGTCGTTGGTCTTTCCATTGCACGTGATATTTGGCTCGTGTTGGAGACTACGTTCAGTCATCATTCGAAAGCCTGTGAACTGAGACTCAAGAATGACTTGCAACTGATGAAATGCGACATGTTGTTGAGTATGTCTGTACCTTCAAAACAATCTTTGACCAACTTCATGACATTGACAGACCTGTTGAGAACATTGATAAAGTGCACAGGTTCCTTCGTGAATTAGACTCGATTTTTCAACTTTTTTTACTGGTCAGATGGCTCTCACCCCTCTCCCCTGTTTTGCAAATTTAGTCTCTAAAGTAGAAAGTTTTGAGTTGTTCCAACGCTTCCTTGAGTCTTTTGACTCCACTTCTAGGACATTCATAGCCACTAATTGTGGCCGCACCCATGTAAGTTACCCTGCTTCATTTAGCACAAGCAAGGTCGTTCTCATTCCCACAGCAAAAACTCTTCCAACCAAGGACAAACCCACTCGAGTCAGGGTCGTCGACCACTGTTGCTAGACCCAAGGCTGCTGATAGGTTTTTGGACACTGGGGCTTCGACCCATCTATTTTGGATCAGTCTAAAAATAACAAGGGTAAGAACTTTATGATCGTAGGAAACAGAGCATCCCAACCCATTATCCATACTGGTACTCTTTCTCCTATTCCAAATATTAACTTATTACATGACTTGGTTGTTCCTTATCTCACTAGAAATATTTTTTCAATTAGTAAATTAACATTTGATTTTCCTCTCTCTACTAATAATCTTCTTATTATCCAGAATCGTCAAACAGTAAGGATGGTGGCAACCGGTAAAAGGGATCTTTCCTTATAAATAAATCTTTATGTGTTTCATATGATTTATGGTATGCTCGGGTCATGTGAATTATTCTGTTATTTCATTTTTAAATAAAAAAGTTGCTGACCATCTTCACAAAAATGTTTTCAACCTCTATTTGAATTTTTGAAATTCAAGTTGCACGTTCGTTCAAATCCGATGCTCAGCTTGAATTATGGTTTACTATCATATTTGACACTTTATTATAGTCAAATATATTGTATGATTGAGGATATTTAGCATTTCTATTACCGTTTACCATAGATACCATATTTGACCATTTAGTATAGACAAATATCTTGCATTCATTCATTACTCTTTTCATATCTTTGTAATTTATGTAATTATATAAATGATTATAAATTGAGAACTTTCAAAACCATATAGGTGAAGTGATTTTAGCAAATATTCTCATCTAACTCATGGAAAGAAAACGAGTAGTATTTAAATAGAGTGGAGTAAGTAGAGTTTGACTGAACTCCTACAAAATTATGGTGTTAACTTTGTCCTATTTAATTTTAAAATTCATACCGTGATTTGTTATTTTATATTGTTCCAAATTGTTTACCGTTTGATAGAATTAATTTTCCATACTTTATATTCATCTGACTTGTTGTATTAAATATTAGTTTCAATCGTTTGTTAAAAGTTATAATTTTTTTTATCAAGCATACTTAAAAAAAGGAAAAAAAAAATTAAACCTCGTTCAGTTATCACAATAGTATAGAAATTTCTATACAAACATGTATGATTGTTAAACTTCTTAGTCCTTTTATCTGTATAAAAATATATATTTTTCCTCAACATAAACCTAACTTACACTCCATCTATTGTCCAACTTATACACATTCCTCTAATTGGCTGATCCCTCACTTTTTAAAAGGAAAGTTATCGATTGGTTTGGTAATTGACTCGGGTTGCGTACCTTTTATTTTCTTCATTTACAGTGTTTGAAGGGAGAGGAAAAAAAAGATTCTCGATCGACCGAGCTTACTTTATTACTTTATATAACATCTGTTTGACCTTTCACCCTAATGAACAAATCCATTCCTTATTAGCAAATACCAATCCATCATCACATGACACATTCCAAAAATGCCAAAAAAAACCAAAGGAAGTCGCAGAATAAAACATAATAATTCCTTATTACCAAAATTTAATGTACACGTTACATAGACTTTGACAATACTTTGACATTACTTTAACCTGTCCACCACAGAATAAACTTTTAGGAAAAACAAAACACTCTCAATCATTTACAAATTGAGGTAAATACGGGATCCCACTCACCCACAATATAAAATCATGCAAAAAAAAAAAAAAGAAAAAACGTTCTTTCTACAAAAGAATTGACCTAAGAACAACTAATTTACAAGAGATGGGGAAAAGAATGGCACCTGTGTAACTGTATGACTTTGGTGGTACCATGAGAAAGCGTTGAGGTGTCTTGTTATGGATTAATATTGCACTGTCTAAGGTACTCGTGGTCGAAATCGACATACTTCATCCAATAGTTACGGTACCTGGGTATGGCTATCTCCAGCCAAGGTTTCATGTTTCCGTTGTAATGAACAACAGCAGCTCGTTCAATCTCCTTCTGGTTGACACTAGGGTTGTATCCGAGGCCTAGAACGTGCCATGATCGGTCGAGAGGATGTGTGCGCTTCCAGAATGTTATAAGACCTGGGGGCAAGGTTCCTAACTTCCACAATTGTCTGTCGTGATTCTGGTGCAACAAAGAAATGGGAAGCTTTTAGGATTTTATAGAATCCGTGTCAAGTTTGATGGTTGCAGAAAAAAGGCCACAGAAATAATTTAATTTTCAAGAACAAGAATAAGGAAACCACATTTTTACGGTGGCAGTATAAGGGCTCAATGGCTTCATTTCCTATGAAATATTTCCAATTCTATTAGAGACTACAGAGGGTATCATTACAGTCAGGGTCAGACAGTTACTAAAACGTGTAACCGAGACGAATACCGATTTAAATCTTTAATCTGTCTGCTGCTACCACAAATGGAGAATTAATGTATATGAACGAGCGACGAAAGTGCAAGACAACATGATTAAGATAAGTAATATTCGAAAACTTACGAGTTTCTGCCATGTGTGGTATATGTCAGTTATGTTCTGCCTCTTCCATTCCTCCAAATCAAATATATTCATTCCATATGCCCAACCACAAGCACGAGGGTCAAAATTCTTCGATATGAGCTCATTTGAAAAGTTAAGATACTTATCGAAACGATGAAAGCTTTCACCACAAGTTTCCACTGCCCCATTTACATTCCCCTTCAGATCAAGAGACCAAAGGCCAGTAAGATCTTTCTGCACAACTATGTCATCATCCACAAACAGAATCTTCTTCAGTTTTGGGAATATCTCTGGCAAGTAAAATCGGAGGTGATTCAAGATAGATAAATACTTTGGGTTCCGGAACTTCATATTTGAATCAGAATGGGCTCTATGAGATTTGAAGTAATAATTTTTTGCTGATGGAGAACCCAACTGCTTGAGAACTGGACTGTAGCTTGAATTTAACCATGAGAATTCTTCAATACTCTGGACCTGAATAGTCGCTTTTCCAGGAAAATTAACATGAAACCACATCCTCATTGCAGCGTAATTGAGCTGGTCGGTAACAATGTGGAAAACATGTTTCGAGGCATCCTGTCAAATATCAATGAAATTATATTAGTCGTGATGTTATACTATTGAAAACAAGAAGAATGTTGTGATGTCATAGCAAAGTTACATTCAAACTCCACCCTACTACTTAACCGTTCAAGGAAAACAGAGAATAAAATTCCAAAAACAGTCGTCAGACCTCGACGTATTCTTTTCATTTTTCTTTTTCAAGCATAGAACTTCTATATTTATGGGTAGAAAATATATATACCTTCGCATGAGCAATGGTTGAATTTACAACAACTGCTGCTGCCAATACATTATCTGAGAATAATGCATAATGATACAGACTGGAGTCTTCTAGTTTTTCTTGATTGGGAAACGGCTGCTTAGAATAATTCAAGCTGTAATATTCAGTCGTCAGGCGTAAGGGAAGACAGTGAAGGCCCTTGGGAAGTGTTTTTGCCGTTAATTGTGACAAGAACAGTGCTTGCTTCTTGTGCACTCGTAGCTGATCCTCCGTTGACTGGAGCATAGCCCGAACCTTTTTGATTATCAAAGCACAGTTATCCTGAATCTGTTTTCCTCTGGTCAATATTTGATCCATTGCCCTTAACTTCTCTTGGGCACTGCATTCATCAAGGTATGTAATTAACAATTAAACATTGGAAGCTGTGACTACTGGTCATGAATGTTGAAAGGATCGACTGAAATATAAAAATCCCCTGCAAGATGCCAAATATTAACATGCTCAAGAGGTATATACTTACTCCCTGGGCAGCTCGGAGTCTTTGTTTGCACGCCCTAAAATGCGTTGGATCTCTTTCATCCGTTGACGTAATTGTCTAATAAAATGAACATTATTCCTTGTGGCTGAAAGGGAAAGATACACTTTTGCCTGGACAAGTTGATCTTTGAGATACTGAACCCTTGCATTTGGTGCAGCAGCTTCCTCATCATCGTTTTCGGATTTAGATGATTCTCTTGCCTTGCGAACCTTGTCAGTGGATTGGATGGATTGTCGTACACGCTTTCTTTCCTGGAAATCAAGCCACAGAAGGGGGAGCCGGGTGAAAAGAAGATACTGAAGATGTACATGTATACATGCATGCTGAATATAATTGTTTCCGAAAAGAAAAACATTATACCAATTCTTGGAACTCAGAAACTATCATAAAGAACAGAAAACTAGAACGAATTACATATAACTGTGTGAGTTACTTAGTAAGCTTAAAAATTACTAAGGATTGATGTAAACTTACAGAAGACAGCAGAGCTATCATCTTTCCTCAAGCTAATAGACTGACAAAGTAGTATACTTGTGGCTGGACGGAATTATTAAATTTTGATTCCATATAATGCCAAGTTGACCTCGCAAAGGTTAGATTAATATATATTTTCTTTAATCATCTGTGTTTGGAGACTTCTAGCATTATGAAAGTATTATCTATCCTAATTTTAGCCTAGGACAACCAATAGTGAAGTATGCATGATAGCAATCCGAAATAAAGGTAATTTAAGAAAATCTAAGATCTGCCATCTTGATTAATTATCTTTCACTATAATCCTGCTGAAACAAAAAGGTACAGAGGAAAGACGAGAGTACGAATTTGGTCAATTACAAAAAAAAAAAAAAAAAAAAAAAAAAAAAAAAAAAAAAAAACAGTTAAAGAAGAAGAANAGCATTCATAACATAAAAGCCATGATGAATGGAAAACTGTTCTCTATATTCCAGAGCCACCAACGCTATTATTAGTTCTAAAAGGTACAGAGTATGACAATAAATGAAGTGGACCAGAAATTTATGAGAAACGAAACGTTTTCGCCAAATTTTAAGAGGCACGTAGGAATTTATGCATTAGTCATGTGAATTCTGCAGTGTTTTCTACCTTCACACGCTCAGAGACCGATTGTACCGGAATGCCCTTGCTGAGATTCAGCTGCCTCAGTGGGTCGGTGATCTGCCTGATGTTATTCTCTCCAATCGAACTAACGTTCTCATTCGTGGTGGAAAGTGCACGAGTAGACTTATGCTCCCGCGATTCCGGTAATTGCAAATCTGTAACGATAAGATTTGCAAAATTATAGAAGCGCAAGACACAGAATTAAGAAAATGTTCAATTCGAAGAGAAAAGAAAAAAACACCATGTGCTGAGCCTTGGACGTCTGTTGAATTCTGCTCCACAGCAGACGCATCCAGTTCTGAATGAGGTGTATTGTTAGAGTACACAGTTCCAACAGGTTCTTTAAGAATCCTAGAGGATTCCTGATAAAAGAAATAAGACCGAATAAGCAAAGATCTATACGTTAAAGCCAGAAACAAGCCAAGCAGAAAGTCAAAAAGAGGAACACAAAATTACTTACATGAGGAAGTATATTCAAATGTTCAGAATGACTGCTTAGAGTCTGTGAAGAGAAAAAAAAAAAAAAAAAAAAAAAAAAAAAAAAAAAAAAATTCAAATAATTCANCAAAGTAAAGAAAGAACCGCACAATTCCACTTACAAAGCTTGAGAAATCTTCCAGAAATTCATCTCTGGCTGAGAAAGAAAACAAGAAGCAGGAAAATGAGTAACGAAGTAGAAAAGAACGCCAAAGCAAATCCAATCGAGAGTAGAACTTACAGGAGGAGAAATTGAAGGATCCAAGACGATAAGTGTAAAGCAAAATCGGAGCAATGACAGTAACAAGAAGCATAAACAGTACCAAATCCCTGAGCATCATTGTTGCTCACTCTGTCGGTCAGATTTCAAAAGAAGAATGGAGGAAGAAGAAGAAAAACGAGGTGATTGCGATTGAGGTCCTTATCGTAGATCAACCATAGCCACACACCAAATTTGTTAGGGAGAAACTTTTCTTCTTCCTCCTCCTCCTGAACCAAGAATTTGAGTCGGAAGAGAAATGCAGCAGACTGAGAGGACTCCTACAATTGTGATTCCATCCTTCCTTTTTTCTTTAATAAATAAAGCGATAAATTAGAAAATAAAGCGACAGTAAAGAGCCACACACACGGAGGATTGTGCTTTTTTTTTTTTTCTTTTTTTTCTTTTTTTTTTTCCAGACTGAGATTTGATTCCATTTTTTAATTATTCATTTTGTATTTTCTTTTTATATAATGTTGAAGGCTAAATTGTACTCTCGAATTTGAATTAAAAAAATAAATAAACATATGGTGTTTATATGACTCAAGAGTCCGATTAATTTGGACTACTCAAGTTGAATTAGATTTTTTAAATTTGAATTGGTTCACGAGTTATCATTTTTAGTTGAGTGAACCCTACGAATTTGAAAATAGAGTTACAATGCAATTCTACTGTATCTTACTTTTAAAATTATTATTATGAAAGCTAATAATAATTGACATTTGTAACTGATGTTAGTGATATGTTGTGACAGTGAATATTTAATGGATTGAATTTTACGACATTTTAATTATTAATATAACATTTTATATATATATATAGCAAAGTTATTTTTAAACAATCATTCTATAATAAAAATGAAAAAATATTTCAATTAAAATTTATAAAGTAAAGAGCGTTTTAAATTTTTTTATTTATTAGAGACTCAATTTAAAATTAAATGGATTGAAACTTTAAAAAAATTAAAAAAAAAAACATTAAACTCAACTAAATTAATAAAAATATTCCTAAATTTTGTATTTTTTTTCAAAAATATTCATAAACTAAAAAAAAAAATCAATCCTCACTCAACTTATTAATTATTTTTATTTTAAAATACTTAAATATATATATATATATAATATTTAAAACTCTTTTAAACAAAAAATGGATGGTTTGGTTAAAAGAAATAATTATGCATATAAATTTTAAGGTATTTAAAAATTGGGAAAGTTTAGAAATATTTTAAAAATAAAAAACAAAAAGTGCTCATATTTTTATTAATTTAGTCAATAAAAAATGGTTGTTAGTTTTATTATGATTATTATTATTTATTGTGTGAATTAATTTAGATTATTGAAAATCATACTTTATTTTGGGTCCGAATAATTGTGTTGTGGATAATGAGAGTCTGAGAACAATAAATAAATAAATAAATAAATAAATAAAAATAAGATAATGATAGTTTGGGAGATGTCGGCGAAGGGTCATTAATGGAATCGTGCGGAGAAAGAGGAAGTAAAGGAAATCCACGTCATCAGTCACTATATATTCCATTTTTATTTTTTTATTTTTATTTTAAAAAATTTCTATATAATTTTGAGCCATTAAAAAATAACAATAAAAATAATTCAGACAAAGAGTACCTGCACGGTATGCATAACGTAACCATTTTAAAGTTTTTTGGTTCGGCTAGCATTCTCTAGTGCTGTTGTCGTACTCCTCATCCTATGTGTAATCTCACAATCCATCCTGCCTGGTGTATGGATCTAATACAATTTGTAACCGCGCAAACCCACTACTAGCAGATAATATCGCCTTTGGGCTTTCCCTTTTGAGCTTACCTTCAAGGTTTTTAAAACGTGTCTGCTGCTATGGAGAGTTTTCCCCACCCTTCCTAAGAATGCTTCGTTTACTCCTCAACCGATGTGGGATCTCACATCAATCAACCATTTCCATCTTTCTTCATATCATATCAATTTACAACATGTCCTTTAACATGTATCGGCGTTGAATACCGTATCATTCATATCGTACGTTGTATTATGTCATATCATATACATAACATGTCCTTTAACATATCGTATCATATCATAAAGTCGGTCACAACATGTATTATATCGTCACACATGTCACATCATAACATAAATTATATTATCAACACATCATATTATAACACGTGTCATAATATTAACATATCATAGTTATGACATTTCATAAACATTTCACACATATCAAGCATGTAACACGTACAAAACTACGGGGCACATGTCATCATGAAAATATAAACTTCTAAAATGCCGATAATAAGACTACTTACTTGGTTGGCCTATATCAGAGTTACTAATTATTTTTTGTATCAGTCTGAAGGTGCTTCTCAACATCCAATTCAACCTCATATCATCTTCTTGAAACAAAATGACGGCAAATATCAGTCACCTTGTAGTACAATTTATAATTAGCCTAATAATTCATTTAGACTTTAAACCGAGGTTACTAAATTTTATTAACTATGTAATAAAATTTTAATCTTTCAATTTATATTTACGGTTTCTTGGAATATAAATATACTTAATAAATACGATGTATATTAAACAAAATTATGGCCACTTTTGATCCTTTGGTATTTCTTTTTCTAGCATAATTAGAGAGATGTGTAAAGTAATTGATGAAATTATGACGAAAAGTGAATTTGAAAATTGACTTACCAAAATGGCCTCGAAACGATAACATTACTTATTGTGGGCTTGAATATGTGGAATACTGAATCAGATAGTGTACTTCTTGGAGGAGGGTTATGGAAAAACTTGTCACGACCCGAAATACATAACTTCAAGCCGTGACTAACATGAATTATGACATGTAATGTATAAACGAGAAATTCACGGAAAAACATTTATTTCAAAAGAAAAACGTTTCTTTACTAAAAGGACACATGTGCCTAGGTAAAACAAGAAAAGAAGGAAAACATGAAAGACATAATGTTCTATTTAGTAAGACTAGACTGATGCCCCGGGACACGCTTCCTATGTGACAACCCACATCGATCAACGCGCCCTCTCTTGACTCGACGCCTACCTAAAAAAAAAAGGGTATAACAAGAATGAGTATAAGAATTATACTCAGTAAGCCACCTACTTATATGCTCTTACCGCATCCTAATCTTAACAAACCCCCACGGAACTCTACATTAGCTCAAGGACATCTGGTTTTCGTCTTAGGACCTTGGGACTTGCCCCTCGCGACAACTTGGTTCTTTGTCCTATCATTAAAAGATTTTTAAGAACTCCCTTATGTTGTCCTGTGTAATGAGTGGTGCCCTATGAGTAGCTACCTCGGCATGGCTCTGAGACTATCTGGTATCTTACCTAGGAAGTGAGCTGCAACCCCCTAGGCCCATGGTAGTCCCCCTGGTCGGGGAGAGCTACCCCCTTAACCCATCCAGCTAAATGGTCTATACGATGTGGGCACACGTTTCCCATGCTAAAACGGCTAAGGATAGTCAGATTCTAATTAGGAACCCCCTTGTTCCCCCACGAAGCTATGACACCAATCACACACCAGTAGCCTAAGGGTACCCTAGTGGGCTTCATACACCGTGGTGGTTTGCTGCTCTACTAGGGAAAGGATTATTACATCTAATACCTTAGTACCTGGTTACTTTAACCAAGAATCCCTAGACTTATTCATATTCGCGAGTCATGAAAATTAACTGAGTACGTACATAACTATGATCCAAAATCATCAAACACATTTCATGCAAAGTAATCATACAAGCTCAACGAGGTGATAACATCCATCAACTCCCGGAGCGCAGAGTTCGCAATTTCCCATCCTCCATTCAGCATGAACATATACATAGGCATAATAAGCGGGAATATAAAAGCATATCAGCAGTACCCAAGTAACTCTCATAACAAATCACAACTTTCATCTTACTTCCAATAATCTATTACCTATGATCATTAACGGAAAGCTACAACCTAAGATATTCAAACTAGGATACATGCATTCCAAGCGATTCCTACAAGTATTACTTCCTAAAATTTCGTGTGGTGACTTACCTGGATGGCGTGTGCCCTTACGCAGTGTTTCTACACACTTGACGTATCAAAAGATGGTGATTTTTCCTCAATTAGGTCCTATTTTATATAAAATGGGTTTAGGATTGGAATCAGGGGGAAAATAGGGAAAACAGAAGTCGTACGGGTAAAAAATAAGCTTACACGCGCTTCCACGCGCCAACCACGTGTTGGGGTACAACAACTCGCGGGTTCCATGCGCGAGTACCACGCGCCCAGTGTTTTCTACAGTCACGGGTCGCCGGTTCGGTTCGCCGCGTGGGTATCGGGTCAGCCGACGGGCGCGGGTCGGGTTGTGTTGCCGTGGACGCTTGTCGCAAGGAGCCTGGAACCGCGTTTTCCCAAGCGGCGTTTGACGCGTGTCTGAAGGTGATTGGCGCACGTGGCCCTCTAACTATTTGACACGTGGCACGCCGACGACTTCTCTCTCCTCCGTTCTTGGAAAAATTCTCAGATCTTCGAGTTTCGTCCAATTTCTTCACCAAAATCAACGGCGGATCTTCCCTTACGGGTTTTTTTTCTGATCTTGACGAAAGAGGAGGAAATCTCAACACGAGTTCTCACTTCACTTTAAGAAGAACTCTAGAGTGTAGGTCTTAGTAGGAGATGAATTCCGTCGGCGATTCTCCCATGAAAAACTCCGGCTATTCAGTTTTCTCTCTCAAACTCTCTCAATCCTTCTCTCTCACACTTCTTTCTTTTGTTGGAATTTTGTGGAGGACCTTCAAGACCCCTATAATGGGCAGAGGGGTAAAATGTCCATTTTTCCCCTCGGCCGTTTTTTTTTAATACGTTGCAAACTCTCCCCTCCTTATGAACTTTCGTCCCCGAAAGTTGGTATCTCTTGGAAGAGTTCGGGATAGGTTCTCCTTACGTCTTCTTCTCGTTCCTAGGTTGCCTCCTTGTGTCGAGGGTTACCCCATGCGACTTTTACCAAGGGAATAACTCTGTTGCGCAGTCGCTTAGTGTCTCGAGCCAGAATTTTGCTGGGTCTTTCCTCGTAGGACAAATCTTTCCGAAGAGGAAGGGTTTCGTGTTCAATCACATGAGTAGGATTTGGGGTGTACTTTCGCAGCATAGACACGTGGAACACATTGTGAACGGCGGCAAGGTTTGGAGGTAGAGCAATCTTATAGGCCACGACCCCAACTCTCTCTAGAATCTCGAAAGGGCCTATAAACCTTGGGCTTAACCTCCCCTTCTTTCCAAACCTCATCACCCCCCTCATAGGGGCTATCTTTAAGAACACACGGTCACCCACCTCGAACTCGAGGTCCCTTTTAAGAAAATCTGCGTAGCTCTTCTGTCGGCTCTGTGCAATGAGGATTCTTTGTTTAATTTTCTGCACTGCTGCGTTGGTGGCCTGAACCAACTCTGGTCCCAGTAGTTGCTACGTGCCTACTTCTTCCCAAAACACCAGTGTTCAACACCTACGCCCATACAGTGCCTCAAAAGGGGCCATCTGGATGGTCGCTTGGTAACTATTATTGTAGGCAAACTCCATCAGTGGTAGATGTTCATCCCAGCACCCAGCGAAATCCATGACACAGGCTCGCAACATATCTTCTAAGGTTTGATTCAGTCTTTCGGTTTGTCCGTCCATTTAAGGATGGAATGTTGTACTAAACTTTAGCTGAGTCCCCAATGCTTTTTGGAGGCTTTTCCAAAATTGGGAGATGAACTTAGTGTCTCGATCAGATACTATAGACACCAGCACACCATGCAGGCGTACTATCTCTCTGATATACAATTGAGCCCACTGATCCACACGATAAGTGGTTTTGCCTGGGATGAAGTGAGCCATTTTGGTAAGTCTATCAACAACTACCTAGATTACGTTGAAGCTCTGTTTGGTCTTGGGCAAGCCTGAGATAAGATCCATGCAAACTGCTTCCCATTTCCACTGCGGAACCTTTAAGGGTTGTAGCAGTCCTACTGAACACTGTCTCGGGGCCTTCACCTGCTGACAGGTCAAGCATCGGCTTACAAAATCTGCTATCTCCTTTTTCATCCCTGGTAACCAATAACATCCCTTAAGATCCTGATACATCTTTGTACTTCCAGGGTGGAACGTATAAGAAGAATCGTGAGCTTCTGTCATAATATCCTTAAGAATTTTCTTGTCACGGGGAACAGGCGATTTGTCCACAGCAAACCCCCATCTGAAGAGATTGAGTACCCCACTGGCCTTTCAATCTATATCTGATCCCACGGTTTTCCAAGGTGTTCATCAGACCTCTGAGAGTCAATGATTAGTTTTCGTAAGGTGGGTTGCATGGTCATTTGTGTTATGTGAGCAATACCACCTTTGATTACAACATCGGTTCCAGCCCTCTTCATCTCATCCTGTATTCTCTCTTGCTTAGTGATCATCGCGAAAGTATGAACTGCCTTTCTACTCAATGCTCTGCCATGACATTGGCCTTGCCAGGATGATACATGATCTCGATGTCATAATCCTTTACTAATTCCAACCACCTCCTCGTCTCATGTTAAGCTCATTCGCGTAAATAGGTATTTAAGACTCTTGTGATCAGTGAATACTTGGATTTTCTCTCCATACAGATAATGTCGCCACGTTTTCAGTGCAAACACCACTGCTGCTAACTCAAGGTCATGAGTGGGATAATTTTGTTCATATTCTTTCAGTTGTCTGGAAGCGTAAGCTATCACTTTACCCTTCTGCATGAGCACACATCCTAGACCTTTTCCCGACGCATCGCTGTACACCACAAGGTTCCCTGATCCATCTGGAACTGTGAGGACTGGTGTTGTCACCAACCTCTCCTTGAGTTTCTGGAAGCTCTGTTCGCAAGCTGATGTCCACACGAACGGCTTGCCTTTCTTAGTTAACTGAGTTAGCGCCGAAGATATCTTGGAGAAATCCTGAACGAGCCTTCTGTAATAACCGGCTAGTCCTAGAAAACTCCGTACTTCAGTGACTGTGGTCGGTCTTGGCCACTTCATCACTGCCTCTATCTTAGCTGGGTCCACTATAATTCCTCTACTTGACACCACATGGCCCAAAAATGCTACCTCAAACAGCCAAAATTCACACTTGGAAAACTTGGCATACGGTCGCTGTGTTCTTAGTATGGTCAGAAATTTTCTCAAATGCTCTTCCTGCTCTGTTTCTTACTTAGAGTATATCAGAATATCATCAATAAACACTATAAAAAAGTGTCTAAGAATTCCTTAAACACCCTGTTCAATAGTTTCATGAAGACGACTGGAGCATTGGTAAGTCCAAAGAACATGACGAGAAATTCATAATGTCCATAGCGACTTCTTAAAGCTGTTTTGGGAATATCTTCTTCTCTTATTCTCAATTGATGATATCCTGACCTTAAGTCAATTTTAGAGAATACCGTTGCTCCCTGCAATTGATCAAACAAGTCATCGATCCTCGGGAGGGGGTATTTATTCTTTATGGTGACCTTATTCAGTTCTCTATAGTCTATACACAGGTGCAGGGATCCATCCTTCTTCTTGACAAACAGAACAAGGGCTCCCCAGGGTGAAACTGGGTCGTATGAAACCCTTATCCAAAAGCTCCTATAACTGTTCCTTCAATTCCCTGAGTTTTGCAGGTGTCATTCTGTAGAGTGCCTTGGAGATCGGCGCAGTTCCTGGTTCTAAGTCGATCCCGAAGTCAACTTCCCTAACAGGAGGCAAATTTTGCAAATCCTCAGGAAAAACATCAATGAATTCCCTGAAAATGTGTACTGACGAGACTGACTGAATATTACTGCGGTCATGGGTCACACTAGCTAAAATGCACTTGCACCACCGCAGATCATCTTTCTAGCCGTAAGTGCAGTTACAACACTTGGGTTCTTTTGGAAGTGGCTCCCTTATATGAAAAACTATCCCCTGACGGGAGTCTGAAAGTAACTATTCGAGTTTCACAATCAATAAGAGTGCGATTCTCGCCTAGCCAATCCATACCCAAAATGACATCGAAGTCTTGCATGCTTAAAACTATTAAAGCAGCTTCTATGACTCGTCCCGACACTGTCACATTACCACCTTTAACTCTATGAGTAGCCATTAATAACTCGTGAGCAGGGGTGGACACTGATAGAATGGTCTCTAAGGGTTCTTTTTCTAGGTGCGCAAAGTCAACGAATTCCTCGAACACAAATGAGTGTGTAGAACCCGAATCAAATAGTACAAAAGCTAAATGACCAAAGACGGGTAGTGTACCTGTAACGACTGCGTTAGGTGCGTCGGCCTGCCTACCTGTGGTTGCATGGGCTACAGCTCGCCCCTGCTACTGTTGGGCACCTCGGCCCCTTTGATTTTGTTTTACAAGTTGTTCAGTGTTCTGATCTCTTGGTTGAGGACAGTTCGATGCATAGTGCCCTGTTTGGCCACAACTGAAGCATGCATTAGTTCCAGCACGACATTCCCCCTTGTGAGGCCATTGACACTGAGGGCAATTAGCCCTGTTCTGTGCTGGGGCTCTTCCGCGATTGGCAGTGCCCCCCCGGGGTGGTCTGCCGGTCCTAGGACAGTTCTGATTTATCTGTTTTCCCTGGACTACGACCTGAGATTTTTGGGCCGACCCTGCCTGTAATTTGTTAGTACGAGGCGCATCAATGAGGGTTGCCATCTTGAGAGCTGTTGTATAGTCTGTGGATGACTGTGATGCCACATAACCTCTAATGCTCTCCCTTAGGCCGGCGATAAAACGTTCAGCCTTAAGCTCTTCAGTACTGACATATATAGGGGAGAATCTAGCCAATCTATTGAATTCATGATCATAATCTTCCACAAATAGGTCACCCTGTTTGAGATCATGAAATGCTGGCTGCAGCTTCATTCTAGCAGCGACTGGATAGTATTTGAGTCGGTCACAACATGTATTATATCGTCACACGTGTCACATCATAACATAAATTATATTCTCAGCACATCATATTATAACACGTGTCATAATATTAACATATCATAGTTATGACATTTCACACATATCAAGCATATAACACGTACAGAACTACGGGGCACATGTCATCATGAAAATATAAACTTCTAACATACCGATGGTAAGACTACTTACTTGGTTGACCTAGACCAGAGTTACTAATTATTTTTTGTACCAATTTGAACGTGCTTCTCAACATCCAATTCAACCTCATATCATCTTCTTGAAACAAAATGACGGCAAAGATCAGTCACCTTGTAGTACAATTTATAATTAGCCTAATAATTCATTTAGACTTTAAACTGAGGTTACTAAATTTTATTAACTATGTAATAAAATTTTAATCTTTCAATACTAAATTTTATTACTAAATTTCTTAGAATATAAATATACTTAATAAATACGATGTATATTAAACGAAATTATGGCCACTTATGATCATTTGGTATTTCTTTTTCTAGCATAGTTAAAGAGATCTGTAGAGTAATGGATGAAATTATGACTAAAAGTGAATTTGAAAATTGACTTACTAAAATGGCCTTGAAACTACAACATTACTTATTGTGGGCTTGAGTCTGTGCAATACTGAAACAAATAGTGTACTTCTTGGAGGAGGGTTATGGAAAAACTTGTCATGACCCGAAATACATAACCTCAAGTCGTGACTAACATGAATTATGACATGTAATGTATAAACGAGAAATTCACGGAAAAAAATTTATTTCAAAAGAAAAACGTTTCTTTACTAAAAGGACACACGTGCCTAGGTAAAACAAGAAAAGAAGGAAAACATGAAAGACAAAATGTTTTATTTAGTAAGACTAGACTGACGCCCTGGGACACGCTTCCTCTGTGACAACCCACATCGATCAACGTGCCCTCTCTTGACTCGACGCCTCACGTACCTGGAAAAAACAAGGGTTTAGCAAGAATGAGTATAAGAATTATACTCAGTAGGCCACCTACTTGTATGCTCTTACCGCATCCTAATCTTAACAAACCCCCACGGAACTCTACATTAGCTTAAGGACATCTGGTTTCGTCTTAGGACCTTGGGACTTGCCCCTCGCGACAACTTGGTTCTTTGTCCTATCATTAAAAGATTTTTAAGAACTCCCTTATGTTGTCCTGTGTAATGACTGGTGCCCTACGAGTAGCTACCTCGGCATGGCTCTGAGACTAGGAAGTGAGCTGCAACCCCCTAGGCCCATGACAGTCCCCCTGGTCGGGGAGAGCTACCCTCCTTAACCCATCCAGCTAAATGGTCTATACGACGTGGGCACACGTTTCCCATGCTAAAACGGCTAAGAATAGACAGATTCTGATAAGGAACCCCATGTTCCCCCACGAAGCTATGACACTAATCACACACCAGTAGCCTAAGGGTACCATAGTGGGCTTCATACACTGTGGGATCTGTTGCTCTACTAGGGAAAGGATTAGATCTAATACCTTAGTACCTGGTTACTCTAACCAAGAATCCCTAGACTTATTCATATTCGCGAGTCATGAAAATTAATTGAGTACGTACATAACTATGATCCAAAATCATCAAACACATTTCATGCAAAGTAAACATGCAAGCTCAACTGGGTGATAACATTCATCAACTCCCGGAGCGCAGAGTTCGCAATTTCCCATCCTCCATTCAGCATGAACATATACATAGGCATAATAAGCGGGAATCTAAAAGCATATCAACAGTACCCAAGTAACTCACCTAACAAATCACAACTTACATCTTACTTCCAATAATCTATTACCTACGATCATTAACGGAAAGCTACAACTTAAGATATTCAAACTAGCATGCATGCATTCCAAGCGATTCCTACAAGTATTACTTCCTAAAATTTCGTGTGGTGACTTACCTGGATGGCGCGTGCCCTTACGCAGCGTTTCTACAAACTTGGCGTATCGAAAGATGGTGATTTTTCCTCAATTAGGTCCTATTTCATATAAAATGGGTTTAGGATTGGAATCAGGGGGAAAATAGAGAAAACAGAAGCCGTACGGGTCGAAAATAAGCTTACACGCGCTTCCACGCGACAGCCACACACCAGGGTACAACAACTCGCGGGTTCCACGCACGAGTACCACGCGCCCAGGGTTTTCTGGACTCACGGGTGGCCGGTTCGGTTCGGTTCGCCGCGTGGGTATCGTGTCAGCCGACGGGCGCGGGTCTGGTTGTGTTGCCATGGACACGTGTCGCAAGGAGCCTGGAGCCGCGTTTTCCCATGCGGCATTCGACGCGTCCGAAGGTGATTGGTGCACGCGACCCTCTAATTGTTTGACACGTGGCACATCAGCGGCTTCTCTCTCCGTTCTTGGAAAAATTCTCAGATCTTCGAGTTTCGTCCAATTTCTTCACCAAAATCAGCGGCGGATCTTCCCTAGCGGGTTTTCTTTCTGATCTAGACGAAATAGGAGGAAATCTCAACACAAGTTCTCAGTTCACTCCAAGAAGAACTCCGGAGTGCAGGTCTTAGTAGGAGATGGATTCCGTCGGCGATTCTCCGATGAAAACATTTGACTATTCAGTTTTCTCTCTCAAACTTTCTCTCAATCCTTCTCTCTCACACTTCTTTCTCAGTCCATTTTGCCCCTCAGCCGTTTTTGTTTTTTAATACGTTACAAAACTCTACTTTTCTGAGAAAACTTTTACAAATGGAAATTTTGTTACAAGTTTATTGTATTCACGGGAGTCATTTTGTCCATCATATTCTTGTCCATCTTCTCGCCTCTATTTTAGCTGATGTCGATAAAACTATCATGGTCATGGCCTCTTTTAACAACGTCATTGTTTGAATCTTTCTTACCCTTATTGTCGTTGGTAATAACATTGTAGGTGAGGGAAAACACAAAAATCTAGTGTCACCCTCTAAATTTTGATAAAAGTGTGAGAATATAGTGTGTTAATGCACCATTAAAATTTCATTGGTATTTTATAAATATAATAATACTAACGATAATATATATATTAAAATTTATTATTCATTTTTTTTAAGATAAGATATTTTTATTAATTGAAGAGAGAATAAAGTGACACGTGGCGAACATTTAATGTACGCGTGGTGGTTGATGTAAGGTATTCTAATGGATGATTGAGCGAATTATTTTTCAATAAAAGTATTGATTTATTTTCGACTATTGCATCATTTTTTAATTTACCTTTCAATCTCAACGAAAATGTATTGCTTAAAATTACCTAACTTCCGACTCTATTCATACCATGACTCTTCCACTAGAATTGCACCATTTATAAGTACGCTCTTATTTAATAACGAAAAGTCCATAAATTAATCTATAAATGTGTTAGTGTTTTAGAAATACTTACTTTTTTTTCATACACACTTCCTCTCATTAATATGTTGAAGCTTGATTTACTCAAAGAAGTAAAATTTGTTGAATCGTGTAGGACGTGCTGCTTACTGATTGCGTTTCTTGGATGTGGTGAGCTCAACACGAATCTGAACAGTGCGAGCATGAGTTGACGATGAAAACATCTACTGCAAGGTATCTCACGCCTACTTGGACGTAGTAGCGACAACTACATCGTGAAGAATCTCCTCAGACATGGAGAAGAGAAGACCGCTAAGGACCTGTTGATCCTGATCATACCACCGATCATAGGCCGGATTAGAAATCAGGTCAGCACTAATAGCGGTTGAGAAAGGGATCAGCTTGGCAGGTGTGGCAATGGTGCCATCGAGGTAGCCCAAAAGCTTTGTACTCCGAAGGTAGGGGAGGAGCTGGGCGCGCCATATGATGAACCTGTTTTTGGTGAGACGGATTGTAACGGAGAGTGATTGGGCCAAAGGTCGACGTCATGGTAGTTGAGACCGTGTTGGAGATGATGGATGAGGAAGATAGGATAGACATTGTTAATGAATAAACCTTGGCTCTGATAACATATTAGTTGAATAACACGGTCGCCTATATGGGTCACAACATGTATTTATAAATGTACTGGGCCTTGATCCAGGTTGATTCTCTAATCCACGGTAACAAACCAGTGAATCTAGATTCTTTTGATTCATGAAAACAAACCAGAACCAAAAAATCATATATTATCTTGATCCAGGAAACAAACCAGTAAATCTAGATTCTCATGATCCATGGTAACAAACAAGTAAATTATTTTACTATATAGATATGATCGTTTAACAATAAGAATGTGTCTTACCTATTTTGAGATACAATTATTGGATAAGCTCAGTCACTAAATAGAGTAATCTATAAATATAATGATCAATTGTTTTTCTTCTTTGTAAGTAAATTAGAACCTTAATACGGCCGAGTATCTTGACATATATTTTTTCCGCACTTAGTATTTTGAAATAATGTTTTTCTATGGCTAACTTTAAGTGAATTATCAAGTTTATCAAACTATTTAAAAAGCTAATCAATCGAGTATCGAGTATGCCCTAATATACATGTTTGACTAGCTTTAGTGTAAGTGGTAGATTGTTGGATTTATGTAATACAAATTCATTATTATTCATTTTTTAATAATTAATAACAATTTTGATTATTTTATTTGTAATATAATATTATCTATTATATTAAAACTCAAGATTACGTATGTCGTTTATATTATTATTAATTTTATATATTATTTATTCTCCCACCATTCTTAAAAATAAATTTAACTATGAAATTGCCGCAAATTTTAATTAAATATTTAAAATAAAAAATAAATATTTTCTAAACTAATATTTGTTTTTTATTAAAAATAAAAATTTGAATATCCGAATTTCAATCTAAAAAATTTATAATTTGGATAATCGATTGAATATTAAAAAAAAGTGATTCAACTAAATTCAACTCGGTCCAAACTTGGGCGGTCATAACTGAAATTATTTATAGAATGGGACATTTATGAGACCGTCTTCTCTGGTTATTTGTGTATATAAGTTCCTATGAATCTAATGAATAAGATTGGTCGGGTTGTTTCGTTACAGTTATGGTGAGTTGATTTGCACTTCTTACAGTTTCCTGATTATGAAAATTGCACCAATTTCTCCTTCTTCTCTCCAGAATTTAGTGCTTTCTGATCTTCCTAAACTCAAACCATTCAAATGTTTCTTCTCCGCCGCAAACTACGGCACTGGTTCGCCTCCTTGTTCCTTGACAGAGTCGGATTCGGCGGAAGGCCGAGACTGGAACGCCGCCGCTGCCGCCGTCCCTTTTACCGGTGTCCTCCAAGACGAAGACCTTCTTCGCAAGACCCACATTTCTTCTTCTGAAACTTCCACTAGTTCCACTGGGCTCTATGTTCTGGACCTTATAAATCATGGTAAATTGGAACCCGAACGAACGCTTTATAGTAAAATGCTGAACAAATGTACCCATTTGCGCAAGCTCAAGCTGGGCAGAGTCATCCACTCCCACATCCAGGGCTCTACGTTTGAGAATGATCTGGTAATTCAGAATTCTATCTTAAATATGTACGCCAAATGTGGTAGTCTTGAGGAGGCACACAACCTGTTTGATAAAATGCCTACAAGAGACATGGTTAGTTGGACCGTGTTGATTAGTGGCTATTCTCAGAGTGGGCGAGCGTTTGAAGCTCTTGGTTTGTTCCCTCAGATGTTCCACCAGGGCTTCCAACCCAATGAGTTCACTTTGTCTAGCTTGTTGAAGGCTTCTGGAGCTAGCCCTAGTGATGAGCATGGCAGGCAACTTCATGCATTTTCTCTCAAATATGGCTTTAATATGAATGTTCATGTGGGAAGTTCATTGCTCGATATGTATGCTAGGTGGGGGCATATGCAAGAAGCCGAAGCGATTTTTAACGGGCTGGCTGCGAAAAATGTGGTGTCTTGGAATGCTCTGATTGCTGGTCATGCTCGGAAGGGTGAAGGGGAGCATGTGATGAAACTGTTTAGGCAGATGCTTAGGCAGAATTTCGAACCTACGCATTTTACATATTCTAGTGTTTTTACTGCTTGTGCTAGCTCTGGATCTTTCGAGCAAGGCAAATGGGTTCATGCCCATGTTATAAAATCTGGGGGACAACCGGTTGCCTATATTGGAAACACTCTCATTGACATGTATGCCAAATCAGGCAGCATCAAGGATGCAAAGAAGGTCTTCCAGAGGTTGGTTAAACAGGACGTCGTTTCGTGGAACTCGATTATATCTGGATATGCACAACATGGATTGGGAGCTGAAGCTTTACAGCTATTTGAGGAGATGCTAAAGGCCAAAGTTCAACCTAATGAAATTACTTTCCTCTCTGTTCTTACTGCTTGTAGCCATTCAGGGCTTCTAGATGAAGGGCAATATTATTTCGAACTAATGAAGAAATACGAGATCGAACCACAGGTTTCACACCATGTGACAGTCGTTGATCTATTAGGTCGAGCAGGTCGACTTGATGAAGCCAACAAGTTCATAAAGGAAATGCCTATCGAACCTACCGCAGCTGTCTGGGGAGCCTTGCTTGGTGCTTGCAGGATGCATAAGAACATGGATTTGGGTGCTTATGCTGCCGAACGGATTTTCGAGCTTGACCCTCATGACTCAGGTCCTCATGTACTATTGTCTAATATTTATGCTTCTGCTGGTAGATTGAATGATGCAGCTAATGTAAGAAAGATGATGAAAGAGAGTGGAGTTAAGAAAGAACCTGCCTGCAGTTGGGTTGAAATTGAGAACGGAGTTCATATGTTCGTGGCAAATGATGAATCACATCCAATGAGAGAAGAAATCCAGAAGATGTGGGAGAAAATAAGTGGAAAGATTAAAGAGATTGGGTATGTACCAGACACAAGCCATGTGCTTTTCTTCATGGACCAGCAGGACAGAGAAGTAAAGCTGCAATATCATAGTGAGAAGCTAGCATTAGCATTTTCAGTATTGAAAACTCCTCCTGGATTCACCATTAGGATCAAGAAGAACATTAGAATCTGTGGTGACTGCCATTCAGCATTCAAGTTTGCTTCGAAAGTCTTGGGAAGAGAAATCATTGTAAGAGATACCAATAGATTTCATCACTTCCTTGATGGCTTGTGTTCTTGCAGGGACTATTGGTAGCTATTAGCAGTGTACAAGTTCTTCATTACTAAGATCTGTCAATTTCTACCCTCAATAAGTGTTCTAATAAAAGATTCGAGATGTTCAGATATACCTTTCGAAGGCTCGAGTTCAAACTTACCAAGAAGCCCAAGACCCAAAGGTTGGTTATAGAATTTTTGAACTCATATTCTTATGATTTTCTCATGGTAGATGCTACGAGAATACAGTAGAACAAAGATTAGATAAACAAAAAATATCAACAAACGATTGGTGATGATAAATTAAGATGCCTTTAACCACTGTATGGGGGAATTTATACAGCCTGGTTCATTTTATAGCTTCTGATTGGACCTTTTAGCCATTAGGTGAAGGATTTTGAATCTCTAGTTTGTTTTGAGTTTGGATGATGCCTTGTATCTGTTCCCCTATGAAGAAGAAATGGAAGTTTATTCATATTCTGGTCCCTTATTGTACTGTTTTTAGATTACCAGTGATTGAGCCACTGAGATTATTAAGAAAATCCAATCCTTGATATGAAAAAGAACGTCTTTTCGGGATGTTTTGACTTATAGTTTGAACTTGGATGGTTTAAGATAACGAAGTCAATATGTGAGTTGACTTATATTATGAGTTTGTTCATCTTTCTGCTGGGTATCTTAGATGTTCAGGTACCAATTATATACTAAACAATCAAAGAGGACGCAATTTTGCCACAAATGACATGCATTGATACGAGTTTACCTTTACAATCAAATATGATCAAGACATAATTAACAAAAACACAACACGTCTAATGATTACACAAATACTTCTTCTGGATAACTGGGAGTTAGAACTTCGTTCCTCTATACCCAAGGGCACCGATGCCCGCCCAAGGCCAGAATCCGGGCGACATCAAGGGTTTTTGGTATTAAGCTCACCCGAAGGCTTGAGTTTTGGATCATTAAGCTGGTATAACCAGAGACCCCAAGCCCCTGCCAACGGAGCCACCCCTTGGGGCCATTATACAAACACCTGATAACCTATTATGGTGCCCTTTTTTGAGGGGGAGGGGGCGTTTTCTGACACTCATAATTAACAAAGGAATTTAAAGAGAACGTGGAAATTTGTACTAGTTTTTTGAGCAGCAAGATTTAACCGCAACAACCCCCAGATTGAGCTGTAGTACCATCTCTGCTTCCTGATGGCCCTGGGATTCCACCATATCCAACCTTTATCCCATATGACTGCACATAAGATGGAACATAGCATCACTAATATCATTCATTCTCATCGCTATTCATCCGTTGTAAAAACAAAATTCTAAGAGACTAGAGACTCGAATCTAAATTCTGTCACTTATGGCAGTCGCTAAACGCCACTGGCCAAACACTGTTCAATTCAAGCAGCTAAATAACTTTTGACTAACGGTGAAACACCACTTCAAGTAGCACAGTCAAAAGTAAATTCAAGACCCCCTAAGCTCAAAACAACCTATGAAATCAGATGCACTTTGATCACCATGATGGAAGAGAAAATGCAATGGTAAAACTAAAACATTTCCGTACACATTTAGCAGCAAGTTAAAAGGCAAGCTTCATACCTCATTAGATACATCAAATACTCCATCCTGGATCTTCTTATATATTGTTGCAGCAGTTTGTATGAATGCCTGTAAAAATTATTGATCATCACGAAAATTGTGAGACGGAGAACTGTTTACAACATATCAAAAAGATGAATATTGTATCTTTATGTAATTCTTAGCTTATAGATGAACAGCGTCTAATTTTGAACTTTTTGGAAGGCAATTTATGACTATTCTATTACCTCCTCAACATTTTGAGCAGTTTTAGCAGAGGCCTCCATAAAAATTAGACCATGTTCCTTTGCAAACTGCTCCCCTTCCTCAGTGCTGACAGCCCTTCTGTGTGCAAGATCACACTTGTTTCCAATAAGCATTATTGTCATGTTTGCATTAGCATGTTGTCTTGCATCTTCAAGCCAGCTAGCCAGGTGATTAAAAGTCTCCCTCCTGAAAAATATGATAGCCAACATAACCTTAAGTTCGATGTCCTCATTGACTCAGGAAATTTAGGGGCATGATGATGAGGCCCCATTTCAGCTTATGCAGGCAATCAAGTTAAACTAGAAGGCAGAATCACGTGGAACAGTTTAGAGCTGCTGTCAGGCCTGGCTGACCGCATTATTTTAACAACTACGGTCTTGCTCAAGTTATTCCCTTCGCACAAACCTACAACTATGCAAGACAAAAATAAACCACAACTAATCCAAGAAAATTCGAGCATTCACATTTAAACTTTATGCTGTTCGCCCAAAATTCTACTAGATTACATCCACAACCTTCTAACACAATGGTCAGTCCCACTAACCAATAAATCTTTCTGGCCAAGTCTTGTTTACTTTCATGAAGTACGAGGTTTCTTGGTGACTCAGGGATCAATAGGCCTGAAACTATCTATTAACTCTTTTGGCAATGGCAGGGGAGTTTCAAGCGCTCCCCTCCTCTCCACTATGACCGAAGGATATACAATTGAGAAAAATGCAAAAGGATAGCCTCCTCTTTGCCATAAGCAACCTTCAACATACTCAAAAAGTATACTAACCATAATATATGGCCACATAATCATAACACACGCCTGCCAATCCTCAAGTACCTACATCACTCAGTCCCCCTTCTTCCCTTTTTCTACATGGCTATACTTCTGGGTGACTCGCTGTCTGTCTATCATGGATTTTACAAATTCTCATGCCAACATGAATTGTCATTCAACTTCAATATGACTGGTTTAATTGATTGAATGATAGGTCCCCAGGAAAAGAACAATAATGAATTGCAAAAGGAATAGGAGTATCCTCTCCAAGTTTCTGAAATATCTTTCAAACAATAGTTCCACATACAATAGACCCATTTGGGGGATGAATTTCAAAAGCCTCCCTTACTTATTCACTAGAAAATTGGTGTAGCAGAGGGGAATGAATTTCATACAACCAAAACAATGAATATTTAGACTAATAAAGCAGCAAATTGAAGCCCAACTAACCAGCTAACTCCAGTGGCTAAAACTTAACAACTTGGACCAGCTAGGTTAAACATAGCAACTATCGCAACCCAACAGCTACACAAGGCAACAACTCCGATACCAAAAGACTTAGAAATCTTCTAACAGCTATTGTACCAATCTTGGTATAGGTTCGTAGCCTCAGGGAATTGAACTTTATTTAATCAGGAATGAATTGCATACAACCTAAACAATGAATATTTATACTTATAAAGATCTAACTGAAGCAAACCAACTGACTAGCTCCAACTCCTAAACGTAATGACCTTAATCAGCTTGGTTAAACACACTATCGGTCACAACCCAGCGGCTGCATAAGACATCAAACACAAATAACAGAAGTACAGAAACATCCCTACATCAAAACTCAAAAGTAGTATTAAGTTAGAAGGGAACCAAGAGGTAAAAAGACCTGGTGATATCGTAAACAAGCAAGGCACCAGCAGCCCCTCTATAGTAGGACCTTGTAATAGACCTGAAAGATTCTTGACCAGCCTGCAATTTTTTTGGGAAACTTCAGACTCAGAAAAACTCGATGAAATTAATAAGAAACAAAAGGACAAATCTAAATCGAAAGAGTCAAGGAACGAACATTTGTACCATACTTATGTTATATATGTATAATAGAAATGAACAATACATGACGTTGATTCAATAATGATCATCATTATTACACACAGAGCAGATAGTAATTTTGAATAACTATCATTAAGCAATAGAATAAGTGTACTATGTTATGTGTATGCGCTCTAAGTTTAAGCAGAGCACTTGAGCTAAGAGCATATGTAAGTGTTGTATAACTTATAGATAACTTTTCAGATTCAAAGCCATGTTACAATGGTAAACTAAATAGTATAGATTATATATAGTAAGCATGAATGGAGGCTTCCCGGTTCTATTAGTTATTGTTTTCGCCTTTTACTCGAACTAAGATTAAGCTTATAGCAGTAGATCACCCGCTTGTCTCTAGTATAATTACAGATTATTTTCCTTGAAATGGATCCAAGAAAAGGTAAAATACTATCCATAAACCAGAACAGAGCTCATTCAATTCAGTAGCCAAGTGGCACAGTTAAATATCTAAAGATTTGAAACAAGAAACTCCCAAAAAAAGAAAGAAAGAAAGAAAGAGAGATAACTAACCGTATCCCAAATTTGCAACTTGATTGGTTTGCTGTGGATGGTGATCATCCTCGCCCCAAACTCTACACCAATAGTCAAGTCATGAACAGGCTGAAATCTCTTATCGGTAAACTGGAGAAGAAGACATGATTTTCCAACTCCTGGAGAATACAGCACAATTAAGCTTCAAACCTCACAATCAATCGACGAACAGAAAACAACATCCAATTCAAAGCTGAACACAGTAAGTCCGAAATCAAAAAGGAAACCAAGCAGAGCAGCGTTCATATCATCAAATTAGACAAACAGATTAAGCACAAACCAACCCATAACCAAAGCGACACAATTCAGGAGTCAGATCGAAAACGAAAAAGCATCAACACCAACGCGTACCAGTATCACCAATGATGATGTACTTGAAAAGGTAGGCGTATGACATTCCGGTTGGAAATGAAGAAGAAAACGAGATCGGCGGCGAGAGAAAATTGAAGAAATAGCGGGTACAGAAGAGAATTAACCGGAGGCGGAGGATGGGCGGTAGGAGAAAAGGGAGGATGTCTGAGTTTGAGCTGCCAATTGCTATTAATATACAAACTTTGTTCACCACTTACATCTTCGGACCCTTCTACACTCATCTCTCTGCTTCTCCAACGGATCTCTTTCATTTCATTTACATTTACATTTACATTTACAACAGTTTAATTAAATTAAATGTGGACCAATCAAATTTATAAATAGAGTCGAAGTTCAAATATCTCGATTTTAAATCCATTATATTTTTTTTTAAGTTATTAATTTATTAAATGCCTATATTAATTTTTTTTTTTTTTGTTAGATTATATGCGATGGATTAGAACTCAAGTGGATTTTATTTATGATCAGATCAGTGGGCTACCATAGTTGACTTTTTTCGTGGTGTTGTTGAAAGAGAATTTGGAAGTAGGCCTCGTTTTTTGGAGCTGCTCCCAGCTCACACTATGGTGGAGGAGGTGCCGTGAAGATCTAGGAGTGTGAGTAGTACGAGCTGAAAGGCTCCCATTTTCGTCACCTAGTTTGTGTTTAAAGAACGTTTGTGTTTAAGAGAGCGAAAACTCAAGGACACAAGTCTATCTGATTTTATAGTCACTAGTTTCCTCCCTCCATCTTTGTCCACCAATATTTTGGGTACCATCTATAAATAAGAATGAATAACACAAATGAGTATATAAATATACAGAGTAAGTAGCTTGATTATAAACTTATAATTAAGCAATCTTCTCGTACTTACCTGATAAGGCCAACTATAGGTCATCAATGATGGCAACCTAGATTCTTGATTTTCGTATATATTATGGGTAAGACTAGTCTAGCTAATTGAACTAGGCTGAACTTAAGAGATTATTAGGCCTCTTTTGGATATTCTGATATCATTGACTTTTGTTCTCTAATCACCTTTCATTAAGTTCTTTGGATAACTTGGATCCCTTGTTATCATAATTAGCCTTATTAACCTCTTAATCCACTCTAACATGTTTATCCCTTTCTTAGAACTCAACTGACGACCCTCTCTCGAGCTTATCAATCATATCATATAAATTAATTATGAGGGTTCGTTTGCTAATTACCATGTAGAGTTATCTCATCAATGCTTACCTATACCCTCAATAGTAGCATCATCATACCATTTCGTGGCCTATAAACGGGGTCATATTATTTGGATTAACTACATTACCCTTCCTTATTCTTGGGTTACCAAGATTTTCTCCGAGCTTGGTACATATCAAAATATTCTCTTATGTCGAGTATACTCATCTTGAGTTCTTGAATCTATAAACTCTTTACTTAACTCTTATCATTTGGTTCTTCTCGGTTTACCATTGTATGGTTGTCAACTCTTTAGAGCTCGACTTTCTATGTATAGAAGTCCTAGGGTGTTATGTTTAACCCTTTTTACTGCGTTTCGTATGTATGGCTTGTTATCTATCATTTATGTTATAGTATTCACTCTAGGTTCGTATGTATGACTTGCTATCTATCATATACGGCTTGTCTACTGAACTCTCTAGCAGCTTGAAATAGTGAAAAACACAACGGTTAGGCATACTCATGGCCCTAACTTGGCACTCAACAAGTCAATCAGGTGGTTTCGTGTGGCCTAGTAGACTAAGTGGTTAGGCTCTGAAGTGGCTTATCAGACGATCAACGTATAATGTTCTTATGTGGACCCCAATTTCTCAGTAAGAGTCTCTAAATTATACAACTTTCATTTAGGAGAAACTCTTAAATCAATGCCAGATAGTAATTCATATGTGGACGCCTATGAGTCAAGTTTATGAATAAGGATTAGTGAGTAGAATTCCTAATTTTCCCCACATAAATCATGTGCCACACAACAATCAACATAACTTAAGAGGAGAATAGTATCCTAACTAATCAAAGAACCCCAACAATGCAGCTTGAGTGAGACCTATCAACAACCCATAACATTTCATTAGTTAGTACACGGTATGGAAGGATCGATTTAAACACGTGAAAAACCATCGTCGGTGAAGGGTAATTCGTGAAGAAGTAATAAACGTTAGAAACCAACGTTTACCAGATGTTTAAGTTACTATGACGTCGTGAGTGTGAGGAGGGAATAATCAAGGGTGCAGGACAACCAGATCTTGAAATAAACGACGATGAAAACATTGTTGGAGACGTTTGGGAGGAGAGAGAAAAACTCTCATAAAGCCACGAGAGATTTAGGCGGGGAATACAACGTATGAAACGATATGACTATGATGTATTTACAAAATGATAAGCTTGATACGACGTGACTATGAGATGATACATGAATGTTATGACACTAGTTATGATGTGATGCATTGATGATATGATAAATGTTATGGTATAACACATTTGGCGATATGATACATGATGTTACATGATATGTTGATGATATAATATATGTATCATATGACATGATGCATGATATGAATGATATACGACAAGATGTGTCGATATAATGCACAACCTCAATTCATGTATGGAAAGCTACGATGAAAATGATATGATATGGAGGAAAATGGAAATGGTTGTTTTGCATGATAATGAAAGAAAAATGTTGGGGCCTCATGCATTATTGTGCGTTCATGCATTGGGAAATACCGCTATTTGATGATAATACGGACGCGTATGCTATAAGGCAGTAAAACGACCATTATTTTTATCATAATGTTGCGACGGTTATTATACCCCTAACGGGTGTCCGACATCAACAACTCAAGAGAATGCTCGTTCAACCATGAAAGGGGCCCAGCAAATGTGCGAACCGATTGGTGGGTTCATACTTGCACGTGTGGACCATGTGTAGAATAACATATAAACATCCAACTACCCATTTAGGATAGTCGCACAAGGAAATATAGACTGATATAATAGGTCTCCCTCGTGATTGTATGTGCTTACATCTAACCTCAATAGTGAGGTCACTTAGTAAGTATTTATTAAAATAATGAAGCCACGTGCTATTTCTATTTTAGGTAAAGGCAAGACACTCTTGTACGACTGACAACGAGGTTGCAATTCAAGACCATGACACATGCATAAGATAGTTGTATTTATTTTCTTAAACATAGGTTAGAATAAGGTTCGAACACGTAAATCCATGAGAGTATTTTAAAATTTATGTTTTATGATGAACGTTAAATATTCTTAGATGAAGTGAGTGAATAATAGGAGAAATTGATACATTTCCTTAAAAATGAATTTAAAAAAATGACTTAAGAACAAAAAGAGTTACCTTTGATGTGATCGGTTAGGACCATTATCGAGAAATCCGAGTTTGCATGCTTAACTAGCAGATGGAGGAAGATATATGATGTGCTTGGAAGGAACGTTTCAATTGACATTGAATTTGGTTTTATCAATTAACTTGTTCATGCCATAGTCGACAAACCCTTCAACAAATCTGACGTTGTCTTCTCCTTAATGATTTTGAACGTCACGTTTCTGGACTGCGTCAATTGGACAAACCTAAAGGCCGGACGATCCTTGAGCTTCCATTGCTCCGTGGTCATGGTATTCGGCTTCACTTCTAACAAGGGTTCGTGAAGATCTTTCTAGAATAAATAATCTTCAATCTACATCTTTTAAAAATTGAAATTGGATCCATCGAACTTCTCAATTCCAATCTTTGAACTTTCCATCTTCACAGATCGTGGTGAGTCTCGTCTCGCTCTGATACCAATTGTTAGAATAGCACAACAACGTACACACTCGATCAAGATGAATACAAAGAACAAGAGAGAGAGAAAATTCAAGGAAGAATATTGGCTAAAGATTTTATTGTTGACTTCTGTACACCAAGAGATAACACAGACAATGAAGAAGAGTACATATTGAGAGCACCTCCTAATGGGATATATATAGTTTCCGTTTGTAACCGATTTAGCCACCTATGAAATATAATCTACCAAATATATCTCTACCAAATCCTTACAAAAAATCTAAAATCTCTTCTAGATCTTTTACTAGCATCAAGCTCCATATCCTAACATGTATAAGCTGTGAGACAATATGACTGGATCTGTATCGAACATAATTCATGAAGGTTAGTTGAAAAACTCTCATACGGGACCATAAAGTCATGGGAGAAGTGATCCCCCTTGTGCTGATCTGCTACTAGGTCAACCTACGTGGTCTCACGCTTCCTCGCTTTAGGATGAGTTTACAATACAAGACTCCTATTCAAGAGACCCCCTAAGCATTTCTATTAGGTTGGGGCACATGTCGCACTACCCTAATCATCGACGCATAGCTCCATGGTTCAAGAACTGGAGTAGAGTCTCAAATGTACGGTGCCAGAGTGGAAAAGGTAGTGGACATACTGGTGACACTATTCACACTACTATAGCCTGATGAGTTACCTTGGTCGTTCTCGGTTTCCATGAAGGCCTATGAGGTTCTTAACGATTTCTGGGCAGTTTAAATATCATCTTTTGTTTCCAGGACGTTTGGGGTTAGCTCCTCAGGCCAAACTAATATCTAGGTGCATACAAGTCTAAACCTCTAATTACTCACAATCTTAGGGTGCAAGGTCCATGGATACATACCGACCTAGGTCAACATGCATGTAAACCACACTATTTGTAGCGCTCTAATCTCAACTAAGTTCTCTCATGCATGATTTGCTAGGGAGATATTCTTATCGTTCACCTAAGCACATAATCTATGATTTAAACTTCACATTACTCATATTTGAGAACTGAATAGGTCATTAGATTTCTAGGACATTTAGATTGCTTAACGTAGACTTCTAGCTCTAGACTACTTTGTTCTAACTCCTCGAGTCTTTCTCCTCTGACCGTCGCTCGAGATTCTAAGGTGCTTAGTCTACTGGAGGGACGTCTAGCCAACCTAACTCTAACGCACTAGCTCTGTGCAAATAAACAGTCTATACAGGGAGAACACACAATCAAACATCTGAAGCTAACACATATTATATGCACACATACAAGCAAACAAGCTCAAAGGGGAGATAATATTCATTTGTAATTGTAAACGATATTTGTAAAGTTTAAATTTTATAGTGATATTTCATTCTTCTTATTTTTTTTTCATCTTGCAAGTCACATCTGATCTTTCGACGCCTCGCCATTTATTCGTATTTCTCACGTTTCTCTAGACAAAATTTTCAAACTATTTACCAATTGTGCGATGTATCAGCTTGACATTAATATTTTTCTTCATTTTGGGTGCCCTCTATAATTTTTGGTAATGCACCCATTGATGAGATCGTTCATTAACTATCCAACTTGCATTGCCAAGTTTCTTATGCTATGGAATCTCTTATCCATGACCCCGAGTATGCATAAATAAACTTGTCCAAGGTATATTGTTTATGGCCTCATGTCGGATATTCCGATCATGCTTGTCTAGGACGTGTTGTCCTGCCCGCATGTCTGTTTCAAACCCCTTTTACATGCTTTCATCTTAAATAGACATTTACTATTTCATATTGTGTCAATATCGGGTGTATGATCGGTCAACAAAATCATGTCTACATCCACCGGGGCTAAAATGCCCTAGAATGTACAAATAGGGGATATGACTAATTAATTCTTCCTATCTTTAGTTATATGTTATTTAAACCATGGTGTTCTTTCTGTGCTTATAGCGATATAACGTTGTTTTCTTCACTTCATTCAAATTGTTTTCAAATGTATTTTCTCGCACACGTTTTCTAAAACATTTATCGCAAACATGACTCGAGGCTCGAGCATATGCTGACGTTGTCCGTGAAATTCGAATTTCTCACAACTGATTTGTTCAATGGATTAGAAAAAGGGTTGCACAACCACTATCCTGTTGCTACAAGAATGCGATAGGACACCTATCACATCATATAGATGTTGGGCTTAAAAGAAAATAATCAAAGCTATGGTTGCCCGTTGTGTGTAGTAATATATACTATGTTGAGGATTGTTGGGAATGAGTCCTACATTGACTAATTTAGAAAGAATGATGAGTCTATAAGCTCTATTGCATGAGGCCTTTCTTAGCAGACACATGAGAACTTATACTCAAAATGGACAATATCTATATCATTGTGAAGAGTCGTGATTCCTAAACGCTACCACTAATACATGGACTATATCTATGTCATTGGTGTATTGTCAAAAGTTTAGGGACCAAAATATCGTAGAGAGCGAAGGAAACCCGAATACCTTCGACGAACTTGAATAGGTGCAACCAATGCGTAAACCGACCAACCCACACCATAGAAGTGATTGTCGGCCTTAGTACGTCCACCCAAAAGAAAACTCACGCAACGCCGTTGCTCACTACCATCGGAAAAAGGAATCCGAAATTCGGGTTTCTGAGAAAAGTTGTCGGAAAATCGCGCGAAGAAGAAAGGATCCGACGAATCCGGGTCGGACCCAGATTGGTAACACGAGACCCAGTTCGTCTGCAACGCCTCGACCCGCCTGCACAACCCGAGGCCCAAACCCATCTTGGCCCAATAACCTAGGGCCCAACTCGCAAACCGAGACACGTCTGTAGTGCCTCTACCCGACGAGACCCGCGAGCTGACCCGTGACCCTCGCCTCGACCTGAAGCTGTCTTCATTGACGTGGCCCACTCTGGTTCTGTCACATGTCAACCTACGGCAAAAATCATCCCTCGGCTTAGCGGCTTGGCTCGGCTCGACTCGGCTTCCTACCGCTCCTTCGGCTTATTCAGCTCGGAAATTCTAAATTCAACCCAATTTCCACTGTTCCGACCCTCCCGAACCTGTTTTCGACCTCGATTAAGGTAATTGAGGCCGTTTTAGTGCCGTATTTCACATTTATTAGTTAGATTAATATTAATTTGTGAAATACTAACGAAAGGTGACGAACATTGTGATAGGAAACGAACCCCGATAACATTTGGAGCAACTCTCGAGGAATAGACATTGTGATAGGAAACGAACCCCGATGACGTTTGGAGCAACTCTTAAGGAATAGGAGCTAATGTTATAATAAGGGATAACGCTAACTAAGGTCAACCAAGTAAGTAACCTTACTTGATAGACCAGAAAATTGTATGAGCTATGATGTATGATGAATTGTGATGATGTACGATGACGTATGTAAATTTATGATGTATGATAGATTAGAAAATTGTATGAGTTGTGTTGTATGATGTCGTAGGTGAGTTATATGGTAATGTATGAGCTATGATGTATGTGCTAAATGTAGAATAAATAATATATGTACATAGTACTGCTTTTGTTACCATGAATAGAATTTATGATCTCCTGGTTTGTTACCAAATCTAAGATTTCATAGTTTGTTACATAATCTCATTATACATCTATAAATACATGAGGTCGTGAACCGTCAGAGTGTCATTCAACCTAACATGGTATCAGAGTCAGACACCGGACGATGTGCTAGCCTTCTCGCTGTTCCCCAAAGGGGGTAGACACGAGGTGGTGTGCCAATAAAGACGCTAGGCCTCAAAGAGGGTGGATTTGGGGGCAGTTCCACATCAATTGGAGAAAGGAAAGAGTGCCAGCGAGGACGCTGGGTCCCGAAGGGGAATGAATTGTGATGTCCCACATTGGTTGGGGAGGAGAACAAACCACAATTTATAAGGGTGTGGAAGTAGACAAGATATTGGATTTGGGGGCGGTCCCACATCGATTGGAGGAAGGAAAGAGTGCCAGCGAGAACGCTGGCCCCGAAGGGGAGTGGATTGTGATGTCCCACATTTGTTGGAGAGGAGAACAAACCACAATTTATAAGGGTGTGATAAGGGTGGGGCCCCAGGGTGGAGAGGAGAACGAGGAGAACAAACCACAATTTATAAGGGTGTGATAAGGGTGGGCCCCAGGGCGTGGATTGGATTGTGATGTCCCACATTGGTTGGAGAGGAGAACAAACCACAATTGATAAGGGTGTGGAAGTAGATGCATTTTAAAACCTTGAGGGGAAGCCCGAAAGTGAAAGCCCAAAGAGGACAATATCTGCTAGCGGTGGATCTAGGCTGTTAGTTGGAGAGGAGAACAAACCACAATTTGAGGGGAAGCCCGAAAGTGAAAGCCCAAAGAGGACAATATCTGCTAGCGGTGGATCTAGGCTGTTAGTTGGAGAGGAGAACAAACCACAATTGATAAGGGTGTGGAAGTAGATGCATTTTAAAACCTTGAGGGGAAGCCCGAAAGTGAAAGCCCAAAGAGGACAATACGGTGGATCTAGGCTGTTAGTTGGAGAGGAGAACAAACCACAATTGATAAGGGTGTGGAAGTAGATGCATTTTAAAACCTTGAGGGGAAGCCCGAAAGTGAAAGCCCAAAGAGGACAATATCTGCTAGCGGTGGATCTAGGCTGTTACAAAATCCTAGTGAAAGCCCAAAGAGGACAATACGGTGGATCTAGGCTGTTACAAAATCCTGGGTCTCGAAGGGGAGTGGATTGTGATGTCCCACATTGGTTGGGGAGGAGAACAAACCACAATTGATAAGGGTGTGGAAGTAGATGCCATTTTAAAACCTTCGGTGGATCTAGGCTGTTACAAAATCCTAGTGAAAGCCCAAAGAGGACAATACGGTGGATCTAGGCTGTTACAAAATCCTGGGTCTCGAAGGGGAGTGGATTGTGATGTCCCACATTGGTTGGGGAGGAGAACAAACCACAATTGATAAGGGTGTGGAAGTAGATGCCATTTTAAAACCTTCGGTGGATCTAGGCTGTTACAAAATCCTAGTGAAAGCCCAAAGAGGACAATATCTGCTAGCGGCGGATCTAGGCCGTTACAAAATCCTGGGTCTCGAAGGGGAGTGGATTGTGATGTCCCACATTGGTTGGGGAGGAGAACAAACCACAATTGATAAGGGTGTGGAAGTAGATGCCATTTTAAAACCTTCGGTGGATCTAGGCTGTTACAAAATCCTAGTGAAAGCCCAAAGAGGACAATATCTGCTAGCGGCGGATCTAGGCCGTTACAAAATCCTGGGTCTCGAAGGGGAGTGGATTGTGATGTCCCACATTGGTTGGGGAGGAGAACAAACCACAATTGATAAGGGTGTGGAAGTAGATGCCATTTTAAAACCTTCGGTGGATCTAGGCTGTTACAAAATCCTAGTGAAAGCCCAAAGAGGACAATATCTGCTAGCGGCGGATCTAGGCCGTTACAAAATCCTGGGTCTCGAAGGGGAGTGGATTGTGGGAGTGGGGAGTGGATTGTGATGTCCCATATATTGGTTGGGGAGGAGAACAAATTTATAAGGGTGTGGAAGTAGATGCCATTTTAAAACCTTCGGTGGATCTAGGCTGTTAGTTGGAGAGGAGAACAAACCACAATTGATAAGGGTGTGGAAGTAGATGCATTTTAAAACCTTGAGGGGAAGCCCGAAAGTGAAAGCCCAAAGAGGACAATATGGGTGTGGAAGTAGATGCATTTTAAAACCTTGAGGGGAAGCCCGAAAGTGAAAGCCCAAAGAGGACAATATCTGCTAGCGGTGGATCTAGGCTGTTACAAAATCCTGGGCCCCGAAGGGGAGTGGATTGTGATGTCCCACATTGGTTGGAGAGGAGAACAAACCACAATGGAAGTAGACGCTTCCCCAAAGAGGACAATATCTGCTAGCGGCGGATCTAGGCCGTTACAAAATCCTGGGTCTCGAAGGGGAGTGGATTGTGGGAGTGGGGAGTGGATTGTGATGTCCCATATATTGGTTGGGGAGGAGAACAAATTTATAAGGGTGTGGAAGTAGATGCCATTTTAAAACCTTGAGGGGAAGCCTAAAGGGAAAGCCTAAAGAGGACAATATCACCTAACGGTGGATCTGGGCTATCTGCTAGCGGTGGGGGAGTGAATTGTGATGTCCCACATTAGTTGGGGAGGAGAACAAACCACAATTTGAACAAAGCCAGATGGGTCTATGGATCGCTATAAAGCACGCCTAGTTGCTAAAGGATTTAAACAACAATATGACGTTGATTATGATGATATCTTTAGTCCAGTTGTTAAGCCCACTACCATTCGGCTCTTATTATCTCTTGCTATTTCTCGTGGTTGAGCTATTCGACTTATTGATATTCAAAATGCTTTTTTCATGGCTTTCTTAATGAAGATGTTTATATGAAGCAGCCCCCTAATTTGTGGATTCTCAACATCCTGGTGATCTCTACAAGATGGTTAAGTCACTTTATGACCTCAAACAAGCTCCGCGTGCCTGGTTTTCTCGCTTAAGCTTCAAACTATTACAACTGGATTTTACACCTTCAAAGGCTGATGTTTCTCTTTCCATTTTTAACAAGACGAGCATTTAGATGTATATCCTCATCCATGTTGATGACATTACTATCATCAGCTCATCTTCTACGGCTACTAAGAAACTTCTTACACAGCTTCGAGATGATTTTTCCGTCAAGGATCTTGAGATTTTGAGTTATTTTCTTGGGATTGAGGTTCACCATACTTCCAATGGACTTGTTCTGACACAACATAAATACATTCAAGATTTATTGTCCATAACCAATATGCTCACCTCTAAAGGTGTGCCCACACCTATGCTTCCTAATGAGAAGTTGTTATTGGATGGAGGTGAAAAACTCTCGCCTGAGGGTACTACTCGCTATCGGAGTGTCGTTGGTGCTCTTCAATATTTGTCTCTGACACGTCCTGATATATCATTCTGTGTTAATAGAGTGTGTCAGTTCATGTCCTCCTTGACTTCTATACATTGGGCGGAAGTCAAACGAATTCTCCGTTATCTACATGACACTATTGATATGGGCTTGTGTCTTACAAAGTCCAGCACTGATTTGCTGAGTGCCTTTTCGGATGCTGATTAGGTCGGGAATCCTGATGATCGTTGAAGCACTAAAGGCTATGCGATCTTCTTTGGTGGCAATCTTATCTCTTGGAGTTCAAGGAAATAATCGACAGTATCTCGTTCTAGTACAGAGGTCGAATATAAGGCGGTTGCTGATGCCACTACTGAATTAATCTGGATCCAAGTCCTCTTGCATGAGCTCGAGATCTCGCAAACGCGAGCGCTTAGCCTATGGTGTGACAACATTGGTGCCACCCATTTGTCCGCCAATCCAATCTTTCATCGACGAACGAAGCACGTTGAGGTTGATTATCACTTTGTTCGTTAACGAATATCGACTCGTCAGCTTGATGTGCGACTCATATCTTCCAAAGATCAGCTCGCCGATATCATGACAAAGCCACTGCCAACTCCTTCTTTTAGTAGTTTTAGGCGCAATCTGAACTTAGTAGTACATTGTCCAGATTGAGGGGGTGTTAAACGTAGAATAATTGAGGGGGTGTTAAACGTGAATAGATCATATTTGTACATAGTACTCATTTACTTGTTTGTTACCATGAATCAAGGAGACTATGATTTCATGGTTTTTTACCAAATCTATGAAACTCATTATACATCTATAAATACATGAGTTCGTGACCCATATAGGTCACAGTGTCATTCAACCTAACAGTATGATGATGTACCTGAGTTATATGACGATGTATGACGTCCTTGATGTGCTTTATGTATTTAGTGGCATTATGATGATTATGATGTTTTTCATGACGTTTACCTCAATATTATGATGTTTTCCAGATTAAGCATGTTCTATGATGATGAATGTCATATTGAATCATGTCGAGAGATCGACCTAAGACACAACCCAAGAGCATGAATAACGATATTAACATAAATATCTATGCATGTTGTGTGTACATAAGCATCAAGATACTTTTCCTTTATGATGATGAGTGCGGATGCGCTCAGTATGATGATGACGGTGATCATGTTGAGCATGACACCCAAGGGTTTACTGATCTTCTGACGTCGCTACAGCCAGATAGCTCGACCAAAGGGGTCTAAGGGGTGTGTGAACCGCTTGGGTATTCCAACTCGCACGTGTGGGTCGTGCGTAGGGAAGTACTACACATCCATTAATTAGAACGAACTGGAGGCCACCCCTAGTATGAGATAGAGATAGGTCCCTATAGCATATTTGCATGTGTTTGCATTTAGCATGACCCCGATAGCGGGGTCACTTACCGAGTATTCTTCAAAATACTCAGGCCGTGTGCCACATCATTTTTCAGGTAAAGACAAGGCGCCCATATAAGGATGACGGTGACATTGCGAGTAAAGATCATGACACGTGCATAGGGTAGTTGCATATTTAAATTCCTATTCTTAAGTTATAATAGGTCGTCTTTCATTTCATATGTTTTGAATTATTTGTAACTTTTTTCTCATTTTAAGTTTAAACATTTCGTATAAAACACGTAAGACCATGACGGTGTTTTCTAGAGATGAAGTTGTTTTTAATGTTTTTGACATTTATACTATAAATAATATTTCTTTTACGAGTTATATTATGCATATTAGCTGAACATAAGACGTTAGTACCGACTCTGAGTACGTAGAAATCTAGAGTTGTTGCAATTTATATGAATGTTAAATTACAACTTTATTCTATAAATTTTTAAATTAATGTCTAATATATATTTTTATACTTTTAATTTTGTGTCTAATAGTTCTTCCGAAAATATCACTTTCATTTTTGCGTGAACCGGTCTTATTTACCCTTAAGATTCTTAACAATTAATTGTCTATTAAAATAAGTTAATTTTTATCAAAATTGGTTAATTTTTATCATGCTACACGAAAAGCACTTAAAGAGAGGTGTAACAGCTAGACGAGATCGATGGGGATTAATGGCCATGACCTGTAAATGGACCTTTACAAAGATATCCGTTTTTAAAAAATATACTATATAAATATATTTCTAGAATTTATGAAATTTTGACATTTTTTCTTTATTGAATTTGGTTAAATAATAATAATAAATTTAATTTAATTTACTTTGAAAAGTATTGAGACTAAAATCCAATAAAATTAAAAAAATAATTATTAATAAGTAATTCATTGTTTTAATTCTTATTTAATTAAGGAAATTAGGCACAGTTTTTTTTTTTTAAATTTTATTTCTTTTAACTTTCTTAATATCTTTAAACTTTTTTAAAAACTTCAAAAAAATATTTTTAAATTTAAAAAAAAAAATACATTTATAGTTAATAAACATTTAAAAAATAATCATAAACTTCAAATTTAATTAACTTAATTTTTTTTTTTGGTCAAAATTTGACTCTAATCAACTTTATTTATTTTTTTTTAATTTAATAGTTATGGGACATGGAATTCAAGTATTTAAATTTAAAATAATAATTATATCTTATTTATTAAATTATACTTAAATTAACAACTTTATTAAATTTTTATTTTAAAATAATTTCCTCTTCACCGCAATTGATCATGTTAAAATGTTACATTTAAAAAAATAAATGTTGAATTTGTCAAAAGAAAAAAATAAAATAAAAAAAAAACGATTAAAATATTTCCTCGTTGATCACATTTTCCTCTTTTATATGATTTATTCAAAGATAGTGTATGACCAATTCTTGGAAGTATTAAAAAAATAAAAAAATAAATTTAATTTTCTCTATTTAAATTCTAAATTAAATTTTTTTATTTAAAAATATTATTTAACCTAACCTAAAGTGTACTATAATTTTTATGTAATAATGGTTAACCAACGAAGTTGTCGACTAGTAATTAATTAAATATGATCTTATTCAACCATTAATTAATTAATTAATTAATTGTTTTAAAATATTAATTTTCTATAAACATTTGATTTAAATTTCTTGTTATAAAATAATACATTTACTATAAACGTGGGTTGGATTTGATTTTTTTTTTCCATTAAAGTTTATATCCAACCAACTTTATTATATTTTTAAAATTATTTTTATAAGACTAAATGAATGATACTCATAAATTAAATGAATTAATTTTTTTTTATAAAGGTAAAGAGTATTAATATAAAAATAAATTAATTAAAAGGGTATTTTTCACACAATTTTAGGATATTTTTAAAACATACTATATTTAAAAAATATATTCACATTTTAAAATTAGCATTAACATCCTTTTAACTTTCTAAATAAAAGTTTTAAAAAATTCTTATCATTAATATATGAACGAATGTAATTTTTTAATAGATTAATTCTAACTAATTATACTTTCGATGTGATGTCTTACATAAGCACTCCGTAGACACGTTTTAAAGCCTTGAGGGGAAGCACAAAAATAAAAGCTTAAAGAGGACAATATCTACTAGTGGTAGATATGGGCCGTTACAAATGGTATCAGAGCCATATATCGAACAATGTGCCAACCTTTTCGCCCTTCCCTGAAGGGGGTAGACACGAGGCGGTGTGCCAATCGATTGTAGAAAGGAACGAGTGCCAATGAGGACGTTGGGCCCTAAAGGGGTGGATTATGATGTCCGATGTTGGTTGGGAAATGTGCATCTAATTCAACTTGGAGCTTATATAAAATGACAAATGTCAACCTTTAATAAGCTTCATTTGAAACCATACGTTAAATAAATTATACAAATAATACAAAATTGATGACAGTATTAGAGAAAAAAAACAAAATGGCCAGTTGGATTTTTATTATTTATTTATGGAATTATTTGAAGTTAGTTTCTAACAACTAATGATGAAGGTGAAAATTTGTGTAACACCCCCATGGTCGCGTAAGAAATCCGAAACACGTGATCCGCATTGTTCATAACAGGCTGTTCTTAAAATAGCACGTGATTTCCCAGCTTCGATCCAGTACGGGCAGTTCCACAAACTCCCCATCAACGTGTAAGGATCGCACTTATATACAGCAATCATCAGATGATCCTTTTCTTAATATATCGCCACGTGTCAAATAGGGGACCCCTCTCATTGTCCCTTTAATAAAGAATATTTTCCCACCACTGGATTTCTAGCACTAAATATTATATTATTAGTGAAACTACTAAATTGCCCTTTCGTGAACCGAAGCTGATAGAAGCCTGTCTTACTTGGTTTGTTCAAATCCGCAGTTTAGGAGAGGAGAGTTGAATGTCTGAGAAAACGAGCCAGAGGCGAATTTCGACTCTCAGTTGAATTTCCATTCCCGAGATTTTTCATCTTTGTTGCTTAATTTTGAAGCTAGATCGATTCATTGTTGATTCTTGTAGGTTTTTGTTGTTTCTCTGTGTGTGTGTGTGTGTCTGTGCGTTCTTGCGCTCTCTTCTATGACGGATCTCAAGTCAACCTTTCTCAACGTCTACTCGGTTCTGAAGGCTGAGCTTCTTCAGGACCCTGCGTTTGAGTATACGGATGTTTCTCGCCAATGGATCGAGCGGGTAACGTCTTTGATTCTTCTCCATTTCTTTTGAGTTCTTCATGCTCTGTTCTTCTACTTAGTTTGTGCTTGAAATCTCTGTCTTGTCTCTTATTTTTGAACGCTTAAGCTCTGGTGGAGTTTTTTTTTTTTTTTTTTTTTTTTTTTTTTTTTTTTTTTTTTTTTTTTTTTTTTTTTTTT
>NW_019272070.1:309752-331580 GCF_002738345.1 Cucurbita maxima
TTTTTTTTTTTTTTTTTTTTTTTTTTTTTTTTTTTTTTTTTTTTTTTTTTTTTTTTTTTTTTTTGTTTATGTTAACATACTGAAGCTTAGTTCATATTTGTACGGCATTATGAGTGTGTGAGACTGATGTCAATTTGACGAGATGAAAATCGCTTCCTCGGTTTTCATCTTCTTCTTCACTTTAATCCTTTAATGTGACTGATTCGCTCTGTTCTTGATTACGATAAGTCAACTCATCTGAATAAGCGAATGCTATTTATTTAATTTCTGGAATTTTGAACTCTTTTAAGAACTGGCTTAGAAACTTGTGGAGGTATTTCAGATATCGTTAGCATCGGTGAAAATACAAGATTGGTATCATTTGAATCCCTTGAATGTCATTCCCTTTCACCTGCTGCGTTGGCCTAAACATATGAGATTTGATATATTATTCTACCCAATCAGCTTCAGTATACCTCGTCTTTGTGTCATCAATCTATGTGGTTTCCATTTAACAATTGATTTTAGTTTATCTTTTGATTGTTTACTGTTCTCTTGGTCCTTTACAGATGCTGGATTACAATGTGCCTGGAGGTGGGATTTAATAGCTCGAAAGATTCTTGCATTCGTTGATCATATAATTGGGCATATCAGATTATTGATGGATATTTTGATGAGTAAGTAAGCTGAATCCCTAACTGAAAATGGTTTTTCCTGCAGGAAAGCTTAACCGAGGGCTCTCGGTTATCGATAGCTACAGATTATTGAAAGAATGGAAGGAATTGACTGAAGATGAGATCTTTCTTGCTAGTGTTCTTGGTTGGTGTATTGAATGGGTAAGACGTAGCAATAAACTCTTCTTATTAGCCTACTTGGAGGAATGATAAGCAAGATGATATCCATATCCTTATGAATTTTCTCAAATCTCTGCAGCTCCAAGCGTATTTTCTTGTTCTCGATGATATTATGGACAACTCTGTCACACGACGTGGTCAACCTTGCTGGTTTAGAGTACCCAAGGTTTGTGTCTAGGAAACAACATATAGCATTCTTCAATCTTTAATTGTTATTGCACTATCCAACTGAACTGTCTAAACCTGGTCTTGGTAGGTTGGGATGATTGCAGTTAACGATGGAGTTCTACTTCGAAATCATATTCCTAGAATGCTCAAAAATCACTTCAAAGGGAAGCCATATTACGTTGATCTGCTTGATTTGTTTAACGAGGTGATTTCTTGGCAAGGACTAGCATGGATTTATTCCAACCATGTTCTGCTAACAATCATGTTTTTCATGTTCAAATAGGTTGAGTTTCAAACAGCATCAGGACAAATGATTGATTTGATAACCACCATCGAAGGAGAAAAAGATCTTTCCAAATATGCTTTGTCACTGTAAGTTTCAATTTTCAATCCCTTTTTTGGCTTCCTTTTGACTGGCACAAAAAGTTACAATGGTATATGCCATACCATATATGTGAAAAAACCAAGTAAACCACGAACTTTATTTGGTCTTTTAAACTTCAAATCAAAACAATAAGAATAAATCATCCCCCTTATATATTCCGTATATTAATTCTTGCAGTCATCGGCGCATTGTACAGTACAAGACTGCCTACTATTCTTTTTACCTACCAGTGAGTAGCTTTCCTTATTCTACTTGAAGAAAGCATTGTGTGTGAAGTGGTTGAACGTTTAGTAGCTTCTTGGTGGCTTTGCATTATCCATTTTTGTTACTTACAGAATGTATGAAGTATCATTCTGGAGATCCTTGCTCTAATATAATACTCACTATCGCTTGTGATAGAGTTGGTTGACTGTGTGCTATTTTTATTATGATCGCAGGTCGCTTGTGCACTAGTTATGTCCGGTGAAGATCTTGAGAATCATACTGTGGTTAAGGACACACTCGTTCAGATGGGTATCTATTTTCAAGTTCAGGTATATTACTTTTGCTTGAATAGTTGAATAATGATCTTGATTTTCTCTACATTGCTAAGGCTTGAAGTCACATTCATATTATCTGAACCACAATCTTAGCTTGTTAGGAGGTGTTCAAGCTGACGTTTGATTCTAAAACACAGCCCTAAATCTATTTAACCATATCTTCTAAATCCCAACTTTTAATCAAAGGATCTTAGTTTTTCCCTTCAGGAGTTGCCCACAGTTAATTTGCTTCATAGCCTCCAAACTTTGTGATGCATCTTTGCCTTGTAATTCTTTTCTCAGTGGGTTATTTTTCTTTTATTTCTTTTAATCCATGTCCTGTGGCGTTGTAATCGTTTCAACAGGATGATTATCTAGATTGTTTCGGCGATCCTGAAACCATAGGAAAGGTGAGTGCCTCTACATGTTAAACTTTTCACACCTTTTGCAGCTCTGATGAATCTTATATTCACGAAGTTCTTGCATCAACTTGTATGTTGTCAGGTGGGAACAGACATAGAAGATTTCAAATGCTCTTGGTTGGTTGTGAAAGCTCTGGAACTTTGCAACGAGGAACAGAAGAAATTGTTACATGTAAATATGCCATGTCTTAAAATCCATCATTGTTTTCTCCTGTTTTGCAAGAAGTTGCTCATTTTTATGTTTTTCCAGGAGGCTTATGGGAAACCAGACCTGGAAAATGTTGCGAAAGTAAAAGCTCTCTACAAGGAGCTCGATATCGAGGTTAGTTCTACACAGCCTCATAGATCTAGAACCTTGCTCAGTTTGTAACAATAATGAATATGAGAAGTTAAGACTCCATAAGTCTAATTATTGATGGAACAAAGAAAAGTTCAGTCCCTTCTCTTTCAGTTGCTTATTGTAGTTCCCTTTGGACAGGGTGTATTTGCGGAGTATGAGAGCCAGAGCTACGCTGAACTGAATGCCACCATTGAAGCTCATCCCAGCAAATCAATTCAAGCTGTTCTGAAGTCTTTCTTGGGTAAAATATACAAGCGCCAGAAGTGAGCTACTCCTACTTTCCTGTCCCCCCGGCTTTGGCTTCATCATTCTTAGGAAGCTTGGATGGTATGCAGATCTTCTTGCTAGCTTCTGATTTACAACTTTATTTTATTGTCTCTGAATAAGGTTCCGACGACCTTTATTCATAGCGATTTGGTATTGGAATCCTTTTAATTTTCTGCTTTGATATTTTTCTGAGAATTACGACGAGGACCCAAATTTTCTGCTTTGATATTCATCTGAGATTCAATTGTTAGCTCACCAATTAATTTATGTTTACTTTGGATTAGTAGCTTTTTGGATGTAGTCACTATGATTCCTTTTATGAGGAGAGGTTCCCTATCTCTTGATTTCTAGAGCCATTTTTGGCAAGTAGTTTACAAAGAATTGCCTTGCATTCTGATTTATTCTATGCCTCTACCTACTTGGTCCGTTTTAGGTAAACATATTTACTCCCCTTTGGTCAAGTTTCTTTGAGCTTTCTTCATGCATGTGATGTAAAGTTTTGACATTTCTTCATGCCTGTGACATAATCAATCCAACTGGTTACTTTCATCTAAACTTGTCAAATTGGATCCTTTTTTTTACTTCACTTTTTTTTCTTTTTATTTTTTATAGTTTAAAAAAGAGAGAAATGATCCTTTGTTAGTTTAAATATTTTTAATACATTTATGTTGATATCGATCATATGTTTATACTGAGTTCAAATTTGGCATTTGATTAGTAGAGTTTGTTAAATATTTCAAAACATCTACATCATTATTAAATAAAATGTTTGAATATAATTTTTTTAATCTAACACATTTGTTTAAATTGTGTCCAATCTTTTTCCTTTTTCATGGACGAGAAGACAAATGATCCTGAAATAAATAAAAAAAACAATTCATATGGAATCTATGTTTTCATTCATTGACGCACTAACAATTCATATTCCTCTATTTTAGATTTTTGATAACCTAAAGTTGTTACCATCGTTACCATCATCATAATATACTCTTTTATCCGAAATAAACATTTAAAACTTCATCATAAACCCGACCATGAAGGATACTAAATGAAACAAAGAAAATATTAAAAGTAAACACACCCTATACAAACTTAAAGTCTAAAAAATTAAATACCACTACCCTATTCATATGTCATTGTTTTTATTTGTGGCGTTGTCGTAAGCCATACAATAGTGTCTTGTCTTTACCTGAAATAGATAGAAGTAGCCCATGATATTTCGTCAGTCATATAAGAGTGTCTTGCCTTTATTTAAAATAGATAGAAGTAGCACATGATATTTCATAGTCATTAAGGTGTATTGACTTTACCTGAAATAGAAGTAGCTCATGACTTTGAGGCTTTGATACTTTAAGTTAGAAGTAGGACATGACTTTGAGGCTTTGATACTTTAAAAGATAGAAGTAGCACATGACTTTGGTACTTTAAGTAGGTGACTCCGTTGTTAGTGCGTCAATGAATGAAAACATATGCAACTCATGATTAGGGACCTATCATTAAAATTATCATGGAGGTGGCTTCTAGTCTGGACAAAGTTGAATGTGTAGTACTTCCTTACATGCAACCCACACGTACGAGTGTGAGTCCTCAGGCGGTTCGCACTCTCCTAAATTCATCATAGTCGGGCTAGTTATCCTTAGCCGGACTTTTGGAGGTTAGCAAACTCCCGAATATCATGTAAGACATGATCATTATCATCACCATCATAGTTTACGCGTTCGTACTCATCTTCATAAATGAGAGTAACTTGGTGTATATGAACACATAATATGCATGAGATCCCTATAGTTTTCATCTTAAATTATTCTTATGACAATTCCTACCCATCATTCACATGTCACTCAAGGTAACATGCATGCATTAGTCATCATAGGTTCATCATCATTAACATCATTTAGGGTGAGAATATTTGCTAAAACGACCGCACCTAAATTGTGTGAAAGTTCTCTATTTATAATCATTTAGAGAATCAAATAAATCATTTAGAGAATCAAATAAATTAAAAAGAATATGGAAAGATGAATACAAGATACTTGCTCAAATTAAAATGATAAATATGATATATATGGTAAACTATAATTCAAGACTGAATATTCTTAACACCCTCTTGCAAGTTGAGCCTCGATTTGAACGAATATGAAACTTGGATCTAAAAAATTCAAGAGAGGTCGAAAAATACTTTTTTTCGGCAAAGAGAACAAAAAAGGAGAGAATGGAAAATCCCCTTTAAGAATTCTTGCCATTCCAACATTGGAAGATATAGAAATTGTAGTTAAAAATAGAATGGGAATGAAAAGAGTGTATGGAAACTGAGAAAGAAGAGGAAGAAATTAGAAAAATAGAAATTGACAGGTCAAAGGGAAAGTCGATAGAGAAGACACCAACATGAGATCGATAGGGAGTAGGATTAGAGAAGAGAGGGCCATCAACAATTGGGTGTTGAAAAACAACCATGGGTTGTAGGCTATAGAGACGCAAGGTAGAGGCTTCAGAATTAGGGCGATGACTCTATTTTGAGGAAAGGGAAAGAGAGGGTTCAATGGTGGCTGTGAATAAGGAAGGGTGGATGTGGTGGCCGTCAGAGCAAGAGAGGGAAAAGAAGGCAGAAATTGAGATTGCAGACTCTGGAGTGTATTTTAGACGAAGAAAGAAAGAGAGGGGCGGAGGCAGAGTGGGGTTTGCACCTTGTGGACTGGTTTGCTATAGAGAAAATGAGCACGAGTAAGAATATCTTGAATATATTTTAATTTACTAATAAAGAGAACATCAAGAGTGGGTGAAGAGCCACAATGATAGATCCATAGACAACAATTCTGTTCACAGTACCCCAATTGCCAGGAGTGGAGGTCGGCGATAGAACAGTAGGCAGAGCCAGTGGAGAAGTAGTCGACACCATAGCAGGTGGTGAAGTTCCAAGGGACGGAGAGGGAGCCACATCCCTCAGAGTAAGGGACGAAGACGGTGTTGAAGCCAGATGAGTTGCCACAGTGGGCGAAGGAGTCGATTTTGGCGAGGAGGGGGGCGACAATTTGGTTGGGAAGAGGCTAGTGCAGTGCCCAGATTCCGAAGGTAAATCTCTGTAGAAGGTCGATGGGCTTTATTGAGATTCCATACATTTCCGATGAGAATCTTGAGGTTAGGATTTCTATGAAGGGTGTATGAAGGATGAAGGACGGATTGAGAAGAAAATGAAAGAGGCTATGTTGACTAAGGGAAAACCGATTGTGTTAGAGAAGGTGGGGTTGTATGTACAGACTATGACAAAGGATGGGCCTGCGAAGGATGATCAATCGGTTCCGCTTGCGGCAGCCATGGAGATTGCCCATGCGGCATCAAAGCCAGCAGTGTATAAAAAGATGAATAGAGGATTTAGAAGCCATTGAAAATAAAGGATCAGATCCCCTAAACCAAAAGGGCTCTAATCCATGAGAATATTTGCTGAAACCACCCCACCTAAATCATGATAATACATAAAGTATAAATGACACGTGCAAGAGTCACTGAGCATGTGTAGTCATACATATGACAAGTCTTCCGATCGAGCCAATAGTAAGGCCACTTACTTGGTTGGCCTTAGCCGACGTTCTATCCTATTTCCGAGATTGATTTGACTTATCCCTCGAAGTTTGTAATGACCTATGCGGAGATATTCCACCATATTAAGAACTTCCATCTAATTCTTGAAGAAAAGTACATAGATAAGTTGGTAGGGAGCATTTTAGTGAAATGACCATGGCGAGTGAAGAAACTATCCTCTATATGACTATATGACCATGTGAGTGAAATGACCTCGAAAATTGTTCTTTCTATTTTATTTATTTGTTTCGGTATATTTTGATCGTGGGTCAAAACCAACGATTGGTATCAGAGCTAGGATGCTGAAGCAAATGTCGTTAGAGGAGATATGACAACAAAAAAGAGCGAAAAGGAGGGGAGTGTAACACTCCGATATATTTTGATCGTAGGTCAAAACCAACGATTGGTATAAGAGCTAGGATGCTGAAGCAAATGTCGTCAGAGGAGATATGACGACAATAAAGAGCGAAAAGGAGGGGAGTGTAACACTCCAGTACTAGTTACATGCACAAGGTGTGTGGGATGTCATCATTCATGGTAACGTTGAGGAGCGTAAGGACAGGATGACTCTTACCGCCATCTGCCAAGCAGTCTCGGAGGATGGCCTTCTCATGTTGGCAAAGAATGACTTGGCAAAGGCAGCATAGGAGATACGACAAACAATGCATGTAGCTGTGGAACGTGTCAAGGAAGCAAAGGTGTTAACCTTGAAGAATGATTTATAGGCTATTTGCATGAAGAACGATAAGTCAATAGACAACTTTGCCATAAAGTTGACGATGATCGTCAGAAACATCCATTCTTTATGCGATAAGGTGGAGGAGATTTCTGTCGTCAAGAAGTTCCTTCATGCAGATTGTTACCTCATAGTACAACAACCATAATAACATGTTGATTGATGTCGTTGGTCGTCTTCGTAGCTATGATGATAAAGAGAAGAAGAAACATCTCTGAGGTCGTGACAATGCCTCACAAATCCATGACAATGTCAACCCTTGAAAGGACAAGAGTATGATAAAGTGTTACTTTTATAGAAAGACAAGCACTATGTGGTAGAGTGCTGCAAGAAGAAGTGCGATGAGGAAACAAAACTCACACTCACACATGACCAAGAGCCCAAACTGATGGTTGACGAGGAGATGTTGATGCTCAATAAAGAGAAGAAGGTTATGGCAAACCTTCTCACAAAACCAGAAGACCAAATGGAGACCAACATAGTCTTTTAACCATTTTTAAAAGTTTTCTAAAAAATTCTAATATTATAACATACTCTTTAATAATTAAAAAAAAATCAATATTACCGTTAGAATCTTAAAATTAATTAATCTATTTTTTATGATATATATTGATATAGGTTGAAAAAATACATATGAAACCAAGTGGGGACGAGGATTTAGACATGGATGAGGACGGGGAATATAATCTCATCCTCAACCTTATTTATCTAATGGAGAAAGAATGTTCTTCACTCTCTCCCTATCTCATTCTCCGTCTAATGGATAATCCCCTCCCCATTCGAGACGAGTAGATGAAGATACATGATGAACAAAATCAAATTGAATAAATAATACATTTATGCTCGCATGTCAACTTTCTGTTCTAGAACACAGTCAAATGAATACTTAACCTTCAATAATTTGCTCTAATATGCTTACATTCTAACACTAATGCCTATTGTTTACTATCTATAACCCCAACTATACCTTGAAGATTCAATGGACAACCCTGGAAAACTCTCTCAACCAGTTTTCAAAATACCAGAGTACAGAAAAACCATACTACCGATACCCAGGCGAGCGCCATGGGTCGAGAACTGAGCGAACGATTATCAGTGACGCCAACAAGGAACCTACATTCGCCAATGGAGGGATCTAGGAACGTGATCATGCCAAGGCCATCAAACTCACAGCTATTCTCGTTCTGCATTTGTAGCTGATAGTAGCTGTTAAATGCATATGAGATATTCCCCTTCGCACCAATACCATTGCACGATCCACCATAGTCGAGCATCGAGCAATCTGCAATGCTACATGCTACCTTTATGTGATTCGTCACATCGGTTAAATCCCTGAACGGATTTGCAATGCACCATCTAGAAGGAAGATACTCCACATTTTTTGCATTTTTCAGTACCTTATTGCCTAAACCAAGGTTTAGAGGATATTTAGCTTGGCCATCAAAAGAAAAAAGACCCCAATGCCTCTCAAAATTCCCTGGAAGCACACTCTTTGCCCCTTCATCAAGTAGGCTGAAAAGATAGACGTCCACAGGAGGCACACCTGGCCTCAAAGGGGTTCCTTTGTTGCCTAAAACATGATTAACCAGGCCTTGGTTGAAGACTCTCGCAGCTGTGAGATTCGCACCCATGGCTCCATCCGTGGGCCAACCCACCTCCCCTATAACAATTGGCATCTGTCCATACCCAATTTTAGTGAGAGCTGATACCAAAGTGTCATAGTTTCCATCAAATGCATTATAGTAAACATTACTTCCATCTGAGACAGCATGGGTAGTCCCTTCAAAAAACGCGTAGTCTTGTGGGAAGTCAGAATTCGCATAGAGGCTCAAAAATGGATAGATATTCACAACAAATGGCGAGCCATTTGAGTTGAGAAACGAAACGAGTTGAGTCATAATTTGAGTCAATTCGGGCCTGAACGCTCCCTGTGAAGGAAGCGAAGACTCATATGCATCAGCATTGCAAGGAACAACTAACTTCACATAGCTTGCAAGATTTGCTTTCGCTAAAGATTGTTGTAAATTGAGCAAAGCAGGCATGATGTATGACTGATACTCTCCATTGTAACTGGTGAGAAATGGCTCATTTCCTACTGCAACATACCTGTGACCATAAAGTTTGCAGCAAAAGTAAGAAATCTTGAACCATTTCTCCAAGTGCATTTGGGTCTCATTGGGAAAATTGATACACATACTAGAGATGGTAAGACGGGAATAACAGTAAGTTATGAATATCCATGGGTTCCAAGAATATTCTTCATTTATTTTATGACGCCAAATATGTGTATGAAGCATCAGGTGACACTGACATTCATTTTTAGAATTCTTCCTTCATTTTTAGAATTCTTCCTTCTCTTGAATTAAAATGCAACTTCTTAATTCTTGTAGCATACCTCTCTAGCTACCACTTATAGAAAGAAACTACCAACTTCAAATTTTTAGAGTTCTTGTATTCGAGATTCAAGGAAAAACTAAACGGAATATGCAAGTGTGTGGGGGACACTGCATCAGATCAGCCCAAGCTCAAGCCCAAGTTTACCGTTAGCAAATATTAGTAGCCCAAGCTCAAGCCAAAGTTTTTAAAATGCGTCTGTTAGGGAGAGGTTTTCTATGATTCGGGTTTCCACACCCTTAAGGGGTAGACACGAGGTAGTGTGTCAGCGAGGACGCTGGACCCTGAAGAGAGTGGATTGTGAGATCCCACATCGATTGGAGAAGGGAACGAGTGCCAGCGAGGATGCTGGGCCTGAAGGAGGTGAATTGTGAGATCCCACATTGATAGGAAAAGGGAACGAGAGCCAACGAGGACGTTGGTCCCAAAGAGAGTGGATTGTAAGACCCCACATCGATTGGAGAAGGGAACGAGTGTCAACGAGGACACTGGATGTCGAAGAGGGTAGATTGTGAGACCCCACATCGATGGGAGAAGGGAACAAGTGCCTTCTTCTTCATTCTCAAGAGGAATACATCAACAAAACGGTCCTTCCATATAGATCGTTGGGTCAACCCCTCGGATTTTCTTGTTCTTGACCTCTAGTGAGAATGCTGGCCCCTGAAGGGAAATGATTGTGAAATCCCACATTGATTGGGGATACACTCTTTATAAGAGTGTGGAAACCTCTGCATAGCAAACGTGTTTTGGAGGAATACAAAAGTGAAAACCCAAAAAGGACAATATCGGCTAATAATGAGTTTAAGCTATTATAGACAACAAAAGCTACAACTACTACAATTTAAGTACACACAAATAATGCTACCCATCAGATTCGGAGATGAATCACCCACAAAATGCACCATTCTATTTATCTTTAATAAGAAAACCTAATGCCCATCAGGTGGAATATTGTACCATAATATACAGTGTACCTATCCCAATAAGTAATTCAACAGAGAACCTTTGATACAGTACCAACGAATGAAAAAAGAATGGGCAAACAATGCTGTAACTCAACTAAAGCCTTGTTGAAGCAGAAAGTCCTCCAAACTATATGCTTATTTTCATTTTCAATCACTACCTTCAGCAGAACTAACAAAACCCTCGCAAACAACAAGAGCCACACCACAAATTTGCAGAAAACATAGTAATCGTACTCCAAACTAGAGATCTCCACAAGAAATGGAATAATGAACCAACAACGCACCTGATATCGACGCCCCCTTTAACAACATACGAAGACACATTCTGACGAACCCATAGATCCGAGGCAAGCGAAGACGAGCTCAAAGAAGCTAGCATCTCGTTAGGGATTCCAACTATGACTTGGATCCCAGTCCCCATTAAAGCCTTCAGCACACTCGGGTCTGCCTCAAACAGTTTCACTTTCTCAATCCTGTTGCCTTTCAAGAGATCAACCACGGTGGACGGCTTCAGCTTGTGGAACGAAATCGTGCCCCAATTCACTCCAATGCCGGATTCCACCACCAAAAATGAACCGAAAAGTAGAATCGAATACAGGAATACTACTTCGAATCTAGGTTCCGTCATTTAAGCTTTTACGATTTTTTGAACCTAAATACTAAAAATAGTTCGAGAAGTTGATAAGGGCGTAGAGAACTCCAACAACGGCGGCGGAGATGCGAGGCTGTACAATACGGTGGAAGGCGACGGAGGAATGTCGCCTGTAAGTTGTAACCGCTGGAGGAGTAAAGATGAAGCGAAGTGATGGATGTGAAAGAAAATTCGTAACTTAGTTTTATCATATTTACATAAATGCCACTGATTATGGGCCCAGACATTATAATTAATTATGCTTTAAGTATCTAATTAGTTAAACATTTTCATTTTAATAATACTTTATTTTTTCAAGGCCCAAATTGGTATGAAATTTCGGCTCCAATATCATTTTCTTTTAAAGGAATATAACATAATATCATATATTATAAACTAATTAATGTGCGACAATATATGTCTTATCCTCATCGATCATCGATGATATTTAAATTCTAAACAACTATTCTATATTTTGATTATCTATAATTTTTTCCCCATTTGTCACCTTTCATTTCGACAAAGATTTTCGTTCAAGTTCGAGCATGATCATGAGTTATTGTGATGCCTTTAAATCTACTCATGCCTCATGGTTTACGGTTTACGGTTTATGTAGTTGAGTCTTGGTTAGAAAAAGTTACTTCTCTAAATCCGAGGACAGTGGAACCTTTTAAAGTAGGAATAGTTCCTAGTTGGTCTTATTCCATACGAAAACATAAGTCCGTAGGTTTGTCATAAGCTCTAACAATGAAGTTTATATAAAAATTTATAAGAGTAACTCACTCTGATACCAATTGTTGGATCGATATGATAACCCTAGAAGAGGATGAATAGGATTTTAATAAGAGTAATAGCGTGCTTAATTTTTCTAATCATAAAACTTTTTAGAAATAAATAGAAGGTGATAATTAATATAATAAAATAGTTCAACTCAAAACAATAAATAATTATGAAAGACTTAGAACATGCAATAAATCACAATAATAATTTTGAAATTAAATGATAAAGAGTTACAAAATATAACAGTGTAGTTGTTAAGGATAATTGACCGTTCATTATAAGGCAAATATCTAGATATTTGTCTTAGCTTACCATATTTGTCATTTTATTAAAAGCAAATATATGGTATTCATTTATTATTCTTTCCTTTTACTTTATTTCCATATTATTTGTAATTTACCATATTTCTGTATTCGGTAAATGATTATAAATAAGAGAAGTCTCGTCACCATTTATGTGGGGTGGATTCAGCAAACATTTACCATAACATTGATACCACGCTCTAATACCATGGAAAATACGGATAATTGTAACATTTTCATTTTCATTTTAGCTCTAATTTGAGTGATTGAAAATGCGTCGAATCCTTATTCCTAGCTTAATACCATGGAAAATACAGATAATTGTTAATAATTAAAAGTAAGTTTGTTATCATCAAAACATCAATTAATTAAGGGCCAAAAAGCCAACACGAGATGCCTACTCATAAGTTTGAGGACAAAATACCTTAAGGTCCAATACCAGAGTAGGTACTTATGATCAAGCCTCCCATGACCATAACTTTGGAAGTCTAGTATGTCTTCGTGCAAATCACGTAGAAGGCCTAGATAGATTAGTACGCGCCTCCATGTAGATCACGTAGTAGGCCCAAATTGAATAGCTTATTCAGACAATGGTGATATATGTTATATGTGAATGTATTTTCGGACCCTATCAGTAGCTCACTGAGTATTTTCTAAATACTCTTCTACCGTGGAGGCCATGGAACATAACTCTCAAGAAGTTTCCATATTATTTCATATTTTCTATACCCGACATTATTTATAGAGATTTATTAAAAACTAATTTGTGATCTCTTTAAATTTTAATATTTTCTTATACCATCTTTGAAAGTAATATACTTTTAATTTAATTAATAAAAATACTTTTAAATGTCACAGTCGACGATACGATTCTGCCTTCAACAAAGTTATTGAGGATGATGACTAGGTTAAGTGGGGGAGAGTGTTACAACTTCACTAAGAGAAAGTAGGTTGTGATCCCCACACTCAAAACATGCAATGGGCGATTCTCAAGTGACGCCTATCTGGTCACGTTCGGGTCAAGACTAAGAAGTGTCATGATGTGACCCATAGAGAACGATGCATAATCCAACACAACAAGAGTGTGCATTGAAGATAAATTGAGGCATACACAAGGTTTAAGATCAAAGAGGGTCGGGTGAGGATTTGGATCATAATCGCAGAAGTTGGAGTTTTGATATGAGTTTCGGCATGTAGCTTGAAAATTAAGTTCGTTGATATGAAACATGAAAACTCACCGAATTTGATGTCAATCAAATACTCAAAAACTATGCATGAGGCCGTATGTTCGCTCACCTGAGAAGAATTGAAAATGATTCAAAATGTATTTTTGGCAGAGGCATGGCGTTGACTCTCCACCATCTCTAGAGCTTGTGGTCTAAACAAGGGAGTAACATGAACCAAAAAGTCTTAAATTTTCAAAAAAAAAAAAAATATATAATAATAATAATAAAAATACTATTCCTATCACCTCTAAACTAGATGATAGAGTGACAAACCAAGGTTTTCATATTGATAATTTAAAAATTGAACCAGCAAATTAGACCCGATATAGCGATTTTTTAAAAAAGGCTGTTATTCACGATAATTGTTATTATGAGAAACTCAAGTTCTCACGGTCTTTACCATGGGAGAGTACTATTCTACCTAATCGAACCTGGGTCTGTAATGGCTACTGTGGACTCGTATTTTAGTCATGTAGTCGATTTTTTAAAAAATAAAGTTCAATAGTACTATTCGTGTCATCTATAAATTAAATGATGCACCCGCTGGTAATCAAACCTGGGTGTACAGTGGCAAAGTACTATTCTACCACTAGATCACTGGTGCTTCAACAATGCCTGGGTGTATAGTGGCAAGGTACTATTCTACCACTAGATCATTGGTGCTTCAACAATACTTGGGTGTGCAGTGGCAAGGTACTATTCTACCACTAGATCACTGGTGCTATTCTATCACTAAATCACTGGTGCTTCAACAATACCTGGGTGTACAGTGGCAAGGTACTATTCTACCACTAGATCACTGGTGCTTCAACAATAGGTATAACCAGAACATTCTCATATTTTAGTCATGTAGTCGATTTTTTTAAAAAATAAAGTTTTATAGTGCTATTCGTGTTATCATAAATTAAAATAAAAAGAAATTGATTTCATCTTTGCTAATTTTTCATTTCAAAAGTTGCAACTAGCCAGGATTCAAATCCAGGACTATACCTTGGTAGGGTACTATTCTACCACTACACCACTAATACTTTAACCATCAAGAATATCCATAACACTCTTATTTTAGTTATGCATGTATTATGTTAGTACAGACATGTCATGTGCATTGATGCTTCGATATTTATGTTCATTATAATATCGTGTGAGCTTTTCCTTTATGAGGTGTGTAGTGACGTGTAATGCATTTTGTCCGACCAAGTTAAACTCAGAGGTACATATACGAGCCTATCTTATGAGTCCATGTGCACGTATGTAGGTTGTGTGTTGAGAAGTACTACATATCTAATCTTGTTCGGAATTGAAAAGAGTCTAAGGTCATGTTACGGTTTTAGATAGGTCCCAATCATGTTATCTTTATGATTGCATTAGTAACTCCAACACTAGGTGACTTACCGATTATCTTTTAAAATACCAAGAAACTTGGAATCAAATCAGAGTTATCATGAAAGAATGAAGATCGTACGGCTGAAACAGATCCAAATTTTTGTCACTGTCTGGTGATCAGTTTCTTTACAAGATCCAGACCGTTGATTTTGAACAAATCTCGTATAAAGACAAAACATGGACCAAACTGAAATTAATTAATTAATTAAAAGAGAGATAAAAGGGTATTTCGAGAAGTTTATGGGTTAAATTGAAATTACAAAATAGATTTATTATTGCTTCAGTAAATCCAACACTAATATCAACCATACCCATAAAAAATAAAATATATTTATTTTATTTAAAAAATATGTTGGAACTTTTAAAATGGGTTGAAAGTGTTACAAAATTTTCATTAATTTAAATTAATTTAAAAAATAATATTAAACTTTTGGTAAAAAAACTAAAAAAACTTGTAGAAGAATTCTATTTAATTTTTTTTTTTATAAAGTTTAAAATTGTTAATACTACTTATAAAGTTATTTTTATTTTTATTTTTTTAATAAATGAAGGGTATTAATGAAAATTTTTAAACTTCAAAGGTTTTAATTTTTATATAATTAATTTAGTCTATATTTTAATTTAAAAAAAAAATTGAAAGAAAAAAAAAATCCTCAGTTTATTATTATTTGATTTTTTTGTTTTTTTAGAAATTATATTTATTTTCCGATGATTTTCATTTAAACATTAAAGGAGTACTCATTTAAAATTTAAAAACATTCGTAAAAAAATAGATAACAAATAAAAAAGTTTACAAATTAAAATAATAATAATAATAAAAATAGGGAAAAGAGTGAGTAAATAAAGCAAAAATAAAAAAAAAATAAAAAAAAAATTTGTTAAATTTACCCACAAAAACGCAACCAATCCAATCAAAACTAAATGAGTGAAGTCCGCCGTGATTCAGTCAATTTTTTTGAAGTACAAATAGATTCCATATTAATAAAAAACTTCTCACCTTATTTCTCCATATTTAAAATTATTTAATTATATATATAAAAAAAAAACTAAAACTAAAACGTAATCAAATAAATATTTTTAATTTAATAATATCCCAAAAATTTTCTTAATATTTAACAGAGGAAGAGTGACCATTAATTTTACAGGGAGTGAAAATACTAAGGATGAACTTTCCCACTTTTGTTCTTATTTTGTTCGGGTTCTTTTGGTTAATATCACCTGCAATCGCTATCAAAAAGGTATGCCATTTGCTTTGGCTTTGACTTAAATAAAGTATTTGATATGTGTTCATATGTTTCTAGGTATTATTAAATGAACCCTAATTTTAATTTTTTTGGATTTCAGTCGTATATTGTGTTATTAGGATCTCATGCTCATGGTTTAGAAGTTTCAGCTGAAGATCTTCAAAGAGTCGTCGATTCCCATCACAAATTGCTTGGATCCTTCTTGGGGAGGTTTGAAGTTCGATTTTTTTTGTTATTATATTATTATTATTTTGAATTAACAAAAATGAAAAAATTTTCAGTTTTGAGAAGGCAAAAGATGCAATTTTTTACTCGTATAAGAACCATATAAATGGGTTTGCAGCCATTCTCGATGAGGAGGAGGCCACCAAGCTTGCAAGTAAATACCAAACTATTTTAATTTTAATATATATTTATATATATTTAAATAATAATTAATAATAATTTATGAGACAGAGCACCCAGAAGTAGTAGCAGTGTTGCCAAACAAAGCGAAAGAATTACACACAACTCGTTCATGGGAGTTCATGCATTTGGAGAAGAATGGTGTTAGTCCCCCTTCTTCTCCTTGGAGGAAGGCTAGATCAGGACGAAGTGTTATTATCGCCAATCTCGACACTGGTAAATACATATTATCTTTTAGTTATTCATATAATCTGATAGACCGATTATCCCATAATATCTAATTTAGATCATAAAGGTTGAATTCGAGTGTGGATTCTATTTAGGTTGTGGGTTGTTGATCCATATATCTAATTTAGATCATAAAGGTTGAGTTGGATGGTAGATTATAAAGGTTGAGTTGGATTGTAGGTTCTATTTGAGTTGTTCGAGTTACTGAGCCGCTTTAAAATATTAGGTAAATTAAATGTTTTTTTTTTTGTAAAAAAAAAAGGTGTATGGCCAGAGTCCAAGAGTTTTGGAGAACATGGCATAGTTGGAGGTGTGCCATCGAGGTGGAAAGGAGGTTGCATGGATAAAGCCCCTGATGCAGTGCCTTGTAACAGGTACCATTGTTAATCATAATTTGATATTCTATTATTATTTTTAATTCAGATTAAAGAGTGATTAACGACATTAATTATGATTAACACAGGAAATTAATCGGAGCAAAGTATTTCAATCAGGGGGTAATCGCGTACTTGAAATCTGAAAATTTAACGGACGAACTCTCATTCATCGTCAACTCCACGCGCGACTACGAAGGTCATGGATCCCACACGTTGTCGACGGCCGGTGGCAGCTATGTCTCCGGCGTCAGCGTATTTGGGTCCGGTATTGGAACTGCCAAGGGCGGCTCTCCCAAGGCTCGTGTCGCTGCCTATAAGGTGTGCTGGCCGCTCCACGATATTGGAGGCTGCTTCGACGCCGACATTGCCAAGGCATTTGATCATGCCATCCATGATGGCGTCGACGTCCTTTCGCTTTCCCTTGGCAGTCCACCTGCTGAATACTATGATGATATCATCGCTATTGCTTCCTTTCATGCACTGAAGAAAGGAATCCCTGTTGTGTGCTCTGCTGGCAACGATGGCCCGAACATGGCTACTGCTTCTAATACTGCTCCGTGGATTTTGACTGTCGGAGCTAGCACTTTGGACCGTGAATTTCAGGCTCCCATTGAACTTAGAAATGGGAAACACTTCAAGGTTTGTTAGAAAATATTTAGTGGTGAATTACATTTTTAACATATTTGATTTATATATTTGCCTTTTTTTATCATAGGTATCGTATTTACTCACCTTTGGTTGAACATAAAATTTGTTCTTGGTGATTAGGGGTCGAGCCTTTCGGGACCATTATCGGGAAGAAAGCTATACCCATTGATAACCGGAGCTCAGGCAAAAGCGACGACCGCCTCTGCTAACGACGCCATGCTCTGCAAGCCGGAAACTTTGGATCATTCTAAAGTGAAAGGGAAGATCTTGGTTTGCTTGAGAGGGGATTCTTCGAGAGTTGACAAAGGAGTGCAAGCCCTCCTCGCTGGTGCTGTTGGAATGATTCTCTGCAACGATAAGCTTAGTGGATTTGAGATCATCGCCGATCCCCATGTTCTTCCAGCTTCCCATATCAGTTACAACGACGGCCAAACTGTTTCCTCGTACATCAATTCCACGAAGTACAAAAAATTACAATTTCTTTCTTTCTTTCTTTATGAATCTTTGTTGGAATGGTTCTCTGATTATTGTTGTATTTTTTACAGAAATCCGATGGGGCATTTGATCCCGCCATTGTCTAAAGTTAATACCAAACCTTCTCCGACAATGGCGGCTTTCTCATCCAGAGGACCCAACATGGTTTCACCGGAAATTATCAAGGTTTAGTTATGAATTACGACACCCATTTTTGAGATTATCAAAAACAAAGCTCATGAGTTTCTAATTCTTTGCAGCCGGATGTGACAGCGCCAGGAGTGAACATAATTGCAGCATTCTCCGGCGCCGTGAGCCCAACAGGGGAGCCATTCGACAACAGAACAGTTCCATACATAACAATGTCAGGGACCTCCATGTCCTGTCCCCATGTCTCTGGCATTGTCGGCCTCCTTAAAGCTCTCCACCCGAAATGGAGCCCCGCCGCCATTAAATCTGCCATAATGACCTCTGCCAGAACTCGTGACAACACAATGAACCTCATGCTCGACGGCGGCTCCCCTATCTTCGCTCCAGCCACCCCCTTCATATTTGGGTCAGGGCACATCCGCCCCACTGGAGCCATTGACCCCGGCCTTGTCTACGACCTTTCCCCCAACGATTACTTGGAATTCCTCTGTGCCAGCGGCTACAAGGAGAAGAACCTTCGAGTATTCGCCGATGGCAATTTCAAATGCCCTATTTCTAGTTCTGTTTTGAACTTTAATTACCCTTCAATTGGGGTTCAGAACTTGACGGGCAGTGTCACCCTTACTAGAAGGTTGAAGAATGTTGGCAGGCCGGGGGTTTACAGAGTCAAGGTTCGACAGCCGAAAGGAGTTAAGGTTTCGGTGAAGCCAAGCATTTTGAAGTTTGGGAAGATTGGAGAGGAGAAGAGGTTTGAATTGACGATGACTAGAGCAATGGCGAATAGTCAAATTGTTTACGGCACGTTGATTTGGACCGATGGCAAACACTTTGTTAGGAGTCCAATTGTGGTTTCTTCCGGCTTTTTCTAAACCCATTTTGTTAGGAGGGTTCCTAGATTTCAAGTTTTGATTTTGTTAGGAGGGATTACTAGATTTCAAAGTTGTTTGGAATTTTTTCCTTTTATTTGAAACATTTCCAGCTTTTTCCTTTTTAGTTTAATTATATGTTTTAGTATAACCCATTATTGAAACAAACAATTTATTTTCATCGGTCTATTCAGCCTATGTATAGGACATCAACTTCCTTGACATGGTAGACATGGTATTAAGACTTTGCAGGTGGTGATTTTTCTACTACCACCATGTTAGCCTTTTTGAGCTTATTCGTATTCTAATCGAAGAGAGGTCAGTTTGATCCAGAGATAGATACGGGTGATAGAAAAAAAAGAGGCAAGTCCCTAGTTCAAAATATAATGTAAGAGGGATCGAGTTTGGAGGTAAGAATCTTTTTGTAGTATACATATCATAAATAATGAATGCGGAAATATAACCTTGAGGGCAAGAATCTAATCTTTCTAGGGCAAGATAACTAAAAACACAGTTATGGACTTAAAAAAAAGATAAATAAAATAAATAAAAAGTCTAAGAAAATAAATACGACTACCCGCATGTGCCCGAGTTGCGATTATAGGAATGTCTTGCCTTAACTTGAAATAAAGGTAGCGCTTGAGTATTTTAAGAGATAGTGACCCACTATTGGGGGTTAAATGCAAAAACATGCGAATGCAATGACATCTATCATATTAATTTATTTTTCCTACAAAACTATTTTAATGGGAAGCTTGGATGTGTACCATATACTCTACACATAGCTCATACGTATGAGTATGGGCTCACCAGATAGTTCGCACACCGCTAGACCCCTTTTCTTATCGGCCGAGCCTTCTCTGGTAGCTCAACTTTTGCCGGACACCCATTAGAATTAGTAACCATCACGGCGACATTAAGTAAAACATAACGATACTTTGCCTGCCTAATGGATTTACTCGTCCGTACCCTCGTGATAGAATAGAGGTATCCCCCAATGCATGAGCACACATTAATGCATGAGGTCCCAACATTTTTCCGTTTTCATTATCATTTAATACAACCCCGCTAGTGTTCTATACATATTATATCGTTTTTTATATCATTGCATATATCGTTCATCATTCATATCATATCGTTTCTCATTCTTCAGTTCTCATATCATACATAATTTTAACGGGGTTATATTTTATGTCATTTATCGTGATTTCATGTCATTCATGTCATGCAATATACACACAATTTAGGAGACATAACATTTCATCATATACATATCATATCATAACATATTGCATCACAATATATCATATCATAAACATGTCAATTTATCACATATCTCATACCATAACATATTTCATATCATTTTCATATCATATGACAACATGTATATATCCGTCATTCACATTTCGTATCATAATCATATCATATCGTAAATACTTCGTGGTCATATCGTTCCCTAACTTATCATAGTCTTAACGTTGTTATACCTATCACAGTCATGTTGTTACATGAACGAATCTTAGTCATATCATCACAAGAACATATCCTAACGCTATCGTTCTATCAATCTATCACACACTTGTCTCTTTCTACTCATAACCTTACTGTATTCTTTTATCGATCTCTCATATCCATAGCACTTCAGTATGTAACCTAACCTTAACGTTTCATGAACGTATCTTACTCCTATTGTTACATTTTGTTTTGTGCATCATTCTCATATCCTATCTCAAAGATAGCATTGAACACATCGTATTGTAATTATTATCATACAATTCACATATTATAACATATCATGAACATATTGATCCACAAACAATTCACACATATCAATATATATGACACGTGCAAAACCACGGGGTACGTGTCAACATCAAATATAACTATGTCGATAATAAGATCACTTACCTGGTTAGCTTAGGTTGTTGTCACGAATATATCCTTAACTTACCTGGTTACCTAGTTAGCTTAGCTTAGCTTAGCTTACCTGGTCACTTGGTTATTATATTTTTTTAACGTAATTTTTTTTTAATAATTTAGGAAAAAATGTGTCTATTTTGAATATTTGAAAATATATGAGATTAATTATGTTGTTAATAGATTATTAATTGTAGCACACATATTTGTGATCGAGTTAGAATATTTTTTTAAACTCAACCCAATTATTGAGGTTGTAACTTTTTCCAACTTAAATAGGTTAAATAATAATCTCAATTCTAAGTTAGATTGGGTTAGTTTGAGTGGTTCTAGTTCAATTTATTGTTTTTAGTATAAGTAATTTTTTTTTGTTAATTTATTACTTTCCAACATTTATTTAAGATTTACCACTCAACTTAAATATATATTTTAAAAAATTATCTTCAAAATTGTGGTGGGAGAATAAATAAAAATAAAAAAAACTATGAAATTAAATAAAAATAAAATAAAAGAGGTATATATAAATGGCATGGTGAGCATATATGTTTTTTTTTTTTTTTTTTTTTTTTTTTTTTTTTTTTTTTTTTTTTTTT